>NW_007062052.1:33630-34967 GCF_000164805.1 Carlito syrichta
ATCCCGCGCCTTTGGGAGGCTGAGGTGAGTGGATGGCCTGAGCCTGCGGGTTTGAGACCCGCCTGGTCAGCGAGACCTCATCTCTACAACAAATCAAAAATTAGCTGGGTGTGGTAGCGTGCACCTGCAAGTCCGGCTACTTGGAAGGCTGAGGCGGAAGGATCGCCGCAGCCCAGCAGGTCGAGGCTGCGGTGGCCGTGAGCGGCCACTGCACTCCGGTTTGGGCGACCAAGTGAGACTCCAACTCAAAAAAAAAAAATTAAAAACAAAGGCGGTCCTGAGAGCGAGGGTGGGGACTGAGGGGGTGAAGGGGTTTGCTCCAGTCCTCCTGCGCGCTCCCCTCTCACCATTACCTCCCGACCTCACACTCTCACCTCCTGGGTCTACCCCCCCACTGGGTCACAGTCAAGGTCACAGTCACAATCAAGAAGCTTCAGACCTGAGTTGACAACGTGGCAGGCGAGGCCTAGCCCCAGGGCCTTTGCACAGGCTGGGCCTCCTGTGGGCGCCTTCTCCACCTGCGTCCCCTGGGGCCGTTGCCCAGAGGCTGCCCACCGGGCCTCCTCACTGGGCTCTCTTTGCTCCCTGGTGGCTCAGGCTGCTCCCCATCCCTGCCCCCGCTTGGAGGAGGGGCCTGGCCTGGAGGGAACAGGGGACCGGGAACAGGGAGCACCGACACCCTGAGGGGCTCAGACTTGCCTCTGAGTCACACGGGCAGTGTGGCCCGGACTCTGGCTCCTGGCTGTCCCCAAGCCTGTGCGTGTGAGTATGTACGTGTAAGCGTGAATGTGTGTGAGGCTGCACGTGTGCCATGTGCGCGTGAGCACAGGCGTGGGGGGTTGAGCGCATGCACGCGTGAGTGTGTGAGCGTGTGTGCGCGCGTGCACGTGCATGGGAGCCTGTGGGTTGAGCACGTGCGTGTGTGAGCGTGTGCGTGTGACTGTGCGTTTCCCTGGCCCCGCCACGGAGATGACCCCGGCTCAAAACGCTACTGCGAGGGTCGCGCCTTCTCTCCCTAAGGTTAGATGAAGGGCAGAGCCGTCTTTGAGCCCGAACATGGCCTCTGGCCCTCAGCCCTGTTGGCTGGAGGCCCGGAGGCCGGGCCCACGCAGGGCGCGCCCCAGTGCTCAGGCTGGGAGGAAATGGTTAAGGCCGCGCAGGGCGGCTTTTCAGCCGAGCTATAAAAAGGCCCCACAGTGCTGGGCTCCGTGTCGCTGGCGGCCCGCCAGGTTTCCATGGCGATGAGGAATTATTACTTGCCGCCACGGCTGGGAGCAGGCTCGCACTCCGCTCCCGAGGAGTGGACTTATGTAATCCCGGTGTTGACGGCCCGGCGC
>NW_007062053.1:0-2778 GCF_000164805.1 Carlito syrichta
AGCCAGGTGTGGTGGCACATGCCTGTGGTTCCAGCTACTTGGAAGGCTGAGGCAGAAGGATCACCTGAGCCCAACAGGTCGAGGCTGCGGTGTCTGTGAGCATGCTACTGCATTTCAGCCTGTGCAGTAGAGTGAGACTCTGCCTCAAAAAAATAAAAATAAAGGCCTGCTGTCATAACATTAGCTGGGTGTGGTGGTCCCAGCTACTCAAGAGGTTGAGGTGGAAGGATCGCCTGAGCCCAAGAGGTCCAAGCTACAATGAGCCGTGATCATGCCACTGCTTTCAACCTGGGCAACAGAGTGAGAGCCCCAACTCAAAAGAAAAAAAAGAAATGCCTGCTGAGTGGATTAATGTCACACACACACAACCCCTGCCAGGGCCACCAAAGTCCTCCACACCCCTGGTCCAGTCTTTTCCTTTTGACAGAAGCCCCAGCATTGCACCAAAACACATGAACTTGGCATGCTCTCCTCTCTGTGTCTCTGGGTCCTCATCTGTAAGATGGGAATAGAAATAGAAGCCCCCTCCATGAGGCTGTTTGGATGATTAAATGAAATAAGTAACAACTTGAACTTAGAGCCATGTCCCCAAGGTAGGCTGACCATACATCCTGGTTTGATACAGTCCCAGCCTTCCCTGCTGCCCTCCCTCCAGATTTTATTGGCATTCATGTTCGGTTTCAATCGTGCGCTGTTTGAGTGATCAATCACACGGTTACCCTACTCCCTGGGAGTAAATGCTTCATAAGCATTGGCTACTGTTCCTGCACTGGCTGGCACAGAGTGGGGTCCCACGAGCACACAAGGCCTCTGACCCACCCACATTCACTTATAACCAACACGGGCACTCTCACCCCTGCCCAGCTCCTGGTCCCCCAATGACCTTCTCCTGGGTTCCGAGGAACACAAGACCAAGGGATAGGTGCTTCCCAGGCAGGAGGAGGTGTCCAGGGCAGGGCCCAGGGACAGAACTGCTCGCTGTGAGGGCTCAAGATGGGCCTGACCCTGCGCCCAGGCCAGGGACAGAGAGGGTCTGTGCTGTCCAAGGCCCTGGGGTGGACAGAGGGGCTGGGGGACAGCTGCCTGCCCATCATGGTGACCCTTCCCACCCCAACCGTCCTGTACCTGCTATTCTCAAACACAGTCACCAGGTTGGACACAGATGCTGGCTTCTTCTCCCTCGCCTCCTCCATCCTGCAGGCCTCCGGATGGTCCTCAACTACCCCCAAAGCAGGAAGGGAGGCCTCCTGCCAGCACACTCGGCCACCCCGACCTGGGGACACAGAGGGGCTAGATCATCCAGGGATCTGCACCCATCTTTGCCGAGGCCTCAACAGGCCTGTTGGTGGCTTTAGAGTGAAGAAAGGGGAAGTGGTCCTAGAGTGGCAGCCTTGCAGGGCAAAGACCACAGTGGGAGGAGCCTGCTCGCCCTGCCACTCCCTCATGGGACTGATCTTTCCTGTAAACCCCAATTCCAGAAGCCACCCCTGAGGGGGCAACAGGCCCAGAGATGGTTTCTGGAGCTGGGCGCTTGGCTGGCTTCATAGCCAGAAAGGCTCTGGCCAATTAAACTTCCTCCTCACAAGGCACAGTGGCTTTTACTTGGTCCCTTTCTCAGCACCTTCTTTTCTGCATATGTCCCTGCTCACAGCAGCTTCTTTTTTTTTTTGTTTTGTGAGTTGGAGTATCACCTTGTCACCCTGGCTGGAATGCAGTGGCACATTCATGGCCACCGCAGCCTCGACCTGCTGGGCTGAGACGATCCTTCCACCTCACCATGCCAAGCAGCTGGAACTACAGGCATGTGCCACCATGCCCAGCTATTTTTTTATTTGTTGTAGGGATGAGGACTCGCCAAGTTGCCCGGGCTGGTCTCGAACTCGCGGGCTCAGGCAATCCACTCACCTCGGCCTCCCACACATGCTTTTCAGTGCTTTGTGAGTATCTTATTATTTAATCCTACAACAACTGTGTGAGGCAGGTCCTATTCCCATTCCACTTTACATAAGAAGAAATTGAGGAGCAGAGAGGTTAAGTAACTTGCCCGAGGTCACCCAGAAAGAGCCCAAGAGAAGTCAAATTTCCAAAGCAAAGGTGGGCGTGCTACAATCCCAACAAAGACCTGTTGGGAGCATGGATGACCACGCTCTTGCTGCTCCATCCTGAGGCTTCTGCGCTCCTGACATGCAGGGGCATCTGTGCCTGATGCCTCCTGTACCCCCTGGTCCCCCAGTCCTTCCAGAACAAACGGCCGCTGTCTCTGTTTCCCTCATCCAAGTCCTTCAGGCCGTTCAGGGCTCTTCCAATAGGCTCTGGTCTTACTGGTCCTGAGCCAGGGCTCTCCACTGAGACTAGTCTTTGTCCCGTAGCATAGGATGGAGCCTTAGTTGTGTTGATACCCGAAGTGCCCGGAGCAGTTTCACGGTCCAGCAACCGTGAACCCCCTGGGGCCTCACACGCCCAGCAGCCCAGCCTCAAAGCCTCACTGGGGCTGTTTCCTCCACCAAATGCTACAGCCCTGCCCCCAACCCTAAATCTCACGAACCTGCCTTGCGTTTTTGTTTTTGCTTTTACTTTTTATGACTGAGAATTTAGAACATGTGCTAAAGTAGACAGAATAGTGTAATACACCCGCCATGAGTCCATAACCCAAATCCAGCAATCATCCTCTCACAGCCAGTCCCCTGTCCCAGTTGCAGCCACACCTGCTCTCCCTTTCCATGTCATTTTTTTTTTTTTTTATTGGAGTCTCACTCTGTCACCCAGACTGGAGTGCAG
>NW_007062053.1:2958-3411 GCF_000164805.1 Carlito syrichta
TCCATTCACCTCAGCCTCCCAAAGTGCGGGATTACAGGCTGAGACACCAAGCCATGCACCATGTCATTTTGAAGAAGATCCCAGATGCCAGGCAATTTCACCTATGAATATTTCAGAGTGTATATAAAAGATAAGGACTCCCTGAATAAAGAAATATACACACACGCATATATACATACATACACATTTATAATAGCATTACTGTTTTATGCATATATATATCTTATATTATACACATGGGTATGTACATATGAAATGAAACCATTATCAGACCCCAGGGGATATTTAGCAATAATTCCTCAGTACAGTAAACTATCCAGAAAGCATTCCAAGTGTCCATTTCTCATAAATGTCATAATTTTTTAAAAATCAGGATCCAGCCGGGCTCGGTGGCTCAGCCTGTAATCCGTGCCTTTGGGAGGCTGAGGTGAGTGGATTGCCTGAGCCCACGGG
>NW_007062053.1:3504-11155 GCF_000164805.1 Carlito syrichta
ACTCCAGTCTGGGTGACAGAGTGAGACTCCAACTCAAAAAAAAAAAAAAAATCAGGATCCATTAGCCGGGTGTGGTAGAGCGTGCCTGTAGTTCCGGCTACTTAGAAGGCTGAGGTAGAAGGATCGCCACAGCCCAGCAGGTCAACGCTGGTATGGTTGTGAGCGTGCTACTGCACTCCAGCCTGGGTGATGGAATGAAACTCTAACTCAAAAAAAAAAAAAAAAAAGAAAAGAAATCAGGATCCAGGCTGGGAGCAGTGGCTCATGCCTGTAATCCCAGCATTCTGGGAGGCCAAGGTGGGAGGATCGCTTGAGCCCGAGAGTTTGAGACCAGCCTGGCCAACATAGCGACTTCATCTCTACAATTAAAAAATTAACTGACTGTGGTAGTACATGCCTATAGTCCCAACTGCTTGGGAGACTGAGGGGGAAGGATTGCTTGAGCCCAGCAGGTAGAGGTTGCAGTGAGCCATGATTGTGCCATTGCACTTTAGTCTGGGCAACAGAGTGAGACTCCGACTCAAAAGAAAAAATCAGTATCCATATAGGGTCCACACATTCCAGCGATTGGTCCTGTGGATGAACTCACCTTTCAGTCACAGGTTCACCCTCCTTCTTTTTGTTTTCCCACACAGTATAACTGATGAGGACACGGGATTGCCAGCCCTCTAGGTCTCATGGCCTGGTCTTTGTCCATTGCAGCACTGTGCCCTGGAGTTCCTGTCAATGGCGGTTAGATCTAGAGGCACAGATTAATCCTTCCATGCCATTTCCTCCTGGACGTCCTCCCCAGTCTGGGGGAACCTCCCTCCTTGGTGCTCCTCTCATCCAGTTTCCCCCTCTGCCTCCCACCAGTCTGCAGGCTCACTCCATTCAGGCAGGCCCTGAGCACGAGTGCTTCCTGGCTAGTCCCCAACCCCAGCACCCATTCCCCCAACAACGGGGGCTCAGAAGGTGTGGGATGGACAGAGATCACTCCCGAGCCCCCAGAAGATTGCCTCATCCCTCAGCTGCCAGAGTCTTGAGTTTTTAGTGGCGAGTCTGGGCGTGAACAGTGGTCTGCCCCTCATGTAAGAGCAGAAGGGTATGTAGGGAGATCTTCCAGAGGCCCTCCAACATCCCAGCCCTGATCGTGGTACAGGGACCATTGGAACCACATCTGCTCAGGAGGGAGGAAGACGCCCACACCCCGAATCTTGTCTTCCAGGGCTCTGTCTCCCTGGTCCCCCCACCGCCCTGACCTCGGTGCCTCACAGTCTGCCAGCCTTTCCGCCTGATTTGCCGTTTGCCAGTGCCTGCAGGCATCACTCCAGACTCAACCCAAAGCCTTCCCACCCACCTTTCACCCACCCAGTTCAGAATGTATCCCAGAGGTCCCTCCGACACCACTTCCTGCCCTCCCACCCAGCAGGTATGTCCAACACCTTCAGGACATCACCAGGTAGATGTCCCACCTTGGCTTCAGACTCAACACAGTCTAAAATCAGCACAGTTATCCCACAGAAGGCATTCCAGACTCATGGGGGCAGCTATGAAGACCCTCCGGGTGAGTGTTCCCAGCTAATTCCCCCCTCTACTTTCCCAACCTGAGCTGGATCCAGGCCTGCCATGTGCTGGCTGTGTGACCTTGATTGAGCACAGGTTCTGTGCTGTGTCAGCCGAGCTAACCTGAGCCACCATCCCTGAATCCCCTTCCCCACATGGTCTGGGCTACAGTCACCTGTGGCTGCAGGTGGGGACACATCAGCCCTGCTTTGTTCCTGAGGTGGTTGCACGCCCCAGCCTGCCGCAGCCCACACATGTTGATGCGGGTCTGTGGATTCTCCAACCCACCACCTTCTCCTCCGCTTGCCCAGCTCCTGGGCCAGGTACGTGTTTAGCTCCAGGACAAAGGGCACTGGCTTATTCTGCAGGTGACCTGTGTTGTCGAAGTTGGTAGCTCGAGGTGGCTGCCTGTCTGTCCTCCAGAGTCCTGATCCTTCCTGCCTTGCTTCCAGCTTCCCTTCCTCAGTGCCTACCTGCTGACTTTAAACTCAGAAGCATTCACTCTTTAAGCAACTCCCCCATGGCATGAGGTTAAATACTGTATTGTGGGTCACTCCCGGTTGTTCTGCTTCTCTTGGACCAATGAGTGACCCTGACATTCCTCATCTGTGAAATGGGGACAATTATAGTGCTACCCTCTTGTGTTGGGTATAAAGATTAAATGAGATAATATTATGCATAAGGGCTTAGAGTAAGGCCTGGTATACAGTAGGGCACTCAATGAATGTTGGCTACCAATATTCTTACTTCTAGAAGAAGCCCTTTGCTGTGAATCTTCCCTGCCTTGACCAATGAGTTCCCTTTACCTAGAGTGTCTTCACCTTGCCAATGACCTCTTCATTTCCTCCAGGAAACCTTCCTTGATATCCATTGCTGGAAATACCTTTCCCTCCTCAGAGACCTGGTGTTCCTCTCTATTTAGTTTTTTTTTCTCTGCCCTACTTATTAGGTTATGCATTCAGTAGGCAAGTGTTTCTTGAGCATTTACCATGTGTCAACACTATGGTGCAAGCTATGGATTAAACACATTCCACTGCCCTTTAGCTCAAATGTCTAATGAAGAAGATGGGCCTATGAATCACTAAAACACGATGTGATGAATGCCTTGAACAAGGGAGTTATGAATGCCCAAAGAAGGGTCCTCTGAGGGCTTCCTGGCAGAGGTGACCTTGAAGGATAGAGAATGACCTCCAGGTGAAGAAGGTATTCAAAGCAGAAGGAACAACACATGTGAAGGGGTGTACGCTTGAGAGACAGTGGCTAGAGTGGGAGGAGCAGGGGACATCACATGTCTGAGTGTCCCAGGCCTGGGGAGTGATGGAACGTGACTCTGAAGGGGCCCGGGAGCCTGGCCCTGGTAGGCCTAGTTTGCAGAGCTGAGGGGCTGTGAGCTAAGGGGTGCAGATCCAGAATTTTAAGCAGAGAAGGCAGGCTGCAGTGGATGTGGATAGATCTTCTGAGTGGGGCAATATATCCATTTCAGGGCTCTTAGGATCCTTGGCGTGAATAAGCCTCTTGTCTTCCTCTCCTCTTCTCTGCTTCCAAGCCCCAGGGAGGATGGAGGAGCTCAGTTCCCTGAAGGCCAGACAGGGGAAAAGTGGTTGGGGAGGAAGGGAGAGAGGAAGGGGGGAAGTCCAAATGAGAATTGTAGGGCTTGTCAGTGCCTGGTCCAGCTCTACCCTGGGATGCAAAGGGGCTTTGTGTGCAGAATACGGGCACCAAAATGGCCTCTCAGAAGCCAGGCTCGGTGGCTCAGCCTGTAATCCCGCGCCTTTGGGAGGCTGAGGTGAGTGGATTGCCTGAGTCCGCGGGTTCGAGACCCACCTAGGCAGGAAGACCTCATCTCTACAATAAATCAAAAAATTAGTCAGGCGTGGTAGCGCATGCCTGTAATTCCGGCTACTCAGAAAGGCTGAGGCGGAAGGATCGCCGGAGCCCAGCAGGTCGAGGCTGCGGTGGCCGGGAGCGGCCACTGCACTCCAGTCTGGCAACAGAGTGAGACTCCAACTCAAAAAACAAAACAAAACAAAAACAAATGGCCTCTCAGGACAGCTTTGGGTCAGCAGGGGGTGTCTGGGGGCAACCAGGAAGAAAGTGTCAGAATTTAGGATCAGAACAGGCACGGTGGCTCATGCCTATAATCCTGGCACTTTGGGAGGCAGAGATGAGAGGATTGCCTGGGTCCAGGGGTTAGAGACCAGTCTGGGTAACTTGGAGAGACTTTGTCTCTACAATTAAAAAAAAAAAAATTAGCAGGATGTGGTGGTGCATGCCTGTGTTTCCAGCTACTTGGAAAGCTGAGGCAGAGAAATCACCTAAGCCCATTAGGTAAAGGCTGCAGTGGCCATGAGTGTGTCACTGTACTCCAGCCTGGGCAACAGTGAGACTCCTACTCAAAAAAAAAAAAAAAGAGTTTGGGACCGGGATGCTGTGAGTGTATATATGTGTGTGTCTGTGGTGTGTGTATGTGCATTTGTGTGTCTGTGGGAGGCATGCATTTGTGTATATTTAGGAAATCTCCAGGGGTTCTTCAGGGTGTAGCTTTTTCAGGGGAGAGTGATACTCCCCAGAGAACTTATCCCCAGGCCTGGGAGACAGGCCTGGGAGGGGCAGGTTAGCATGTTCCCAGGCTTCCCCTTGCACCCCTCCCCTGCCCTGCGCCCAGCCTCAGCCAAGCACATAGCACCTGCTGAGGGCTTAATGGCCTGTGATAGACAGTCTCATGAGCAGGGCAGCCAGCTGAAACCTGTTCCCACTGCTGCCCTTGCCACCCCTCCCCAGCCCCGCCTCCCACTCCTGCTGCCCGTCCCCCTCCCCCACCTGTCTTTGGAGGCTATTGTAGTACTCTGTCTGGTGGGCAGAGGCCACGCTGCCAGCGCCAATGGAGGGGTGGGCCCTAAAGGCCTTGAGGCCTTACCTTGGAGGGAGGAAGCTGAAAAAGTTGGCCTCCCTTGGAGACTAGTTTCGCCTGTCCCCTCCCCCAAACAGGAATCTTTCCTCTGTCCCTCCTCTGGAAATTCCACTGTTTGCTGAAGCTTTCTTCTGGGAGGGCTGCCCTGCAAGCCTGTCCCCTTCAGCAGGCATGAGGGACCAGGCCATAGGGCTTGCCTGCCTTCCTGCTCTTACCTTTCCCAGAAACTTTCCTATATTTTGCCCGCTGTACACCTCTGACCCTTTGCGACCTAGGTATTCCTCAATTTTATTGACAATCTGTGGGATGTAATTATTGAGTCAGAATACAGGGAGGCAACACCAGCCTCTCTCAATACAGGATCGCCGTGGCTAAGTGCCCGGTGGAGGGTCTGCTCTGAGGCCCAAAAAGATGGAGCAAAGCCCAGACAGCACATAGGTGTCAGTCCTGACGTGGGTGGCTGATAGGTGTCAGTCCTGACGTGGGTGGCTGGAGGACGTCAGCGGAGAACATAAACAGCTCTTTCTTCTTCGGCGTGTGAAATATCCAGTTTCAAAGCTGGCATTCTCGGGGATTGGGCAGGGCTCGTGCCAGGCCCTGGCACCCACTCCGCTATTCAGGAAGGATTCAAGGTCACCAGAGGCAGAGATAAGGTGGGGCCTGGGGAGGCATCTCAGGAAGCCAGGAGTGAAATTGCAGTTGAGCTGAACTAGCAGCGGGCATGGGATATGCCCAGGGGGAGGCTGGGAGACCAGCAGAGGGAAGGATTGTGTTTCTAGGGGAGGAGAGGGGGGCCAGCAGAGCCAGGGCTGGATCTGGCCAGCACAGCCCCTCAAGAGAGTCAGCACGGTCAGGTCAGGGCCCAGAGTGGTACCCGGCAGCACCCAGGAAGTCACCCAGAGCTCGTGGCCAACATGTGGGGCCCTCACGCCCGGGGTCAGGTTTCTTTTATCTGCAACAGCTGTGGGCCTGTCTTGAGGCCCTGACTTCGTGGTTCTTTAAAGTAGTTCATGTGGGAACATGAGTGGCTTGGAGAGGGCCGACAGGTATCCAAGTGCAGAAAGGGAACACATTGTCCCTGTGTGGCCGGCCACCCCACTGCCAATGACCTTTCTCCCATGACCCCCTCACCGGCTGTCTCCCCCACAACAGCACTCGCTCTTCTCTGCCTGATTCCAGAATGAATGCACCTCCTTTGTTACTAAGCTCCTCCTAGACGTGTTTGCAGGAAAGCTGTTACATAACCCACCACCCGTAAATCCACTCAAAGCCTGTGTCTCCCGTCAAAGAGCAGCAGAATCCTTTCCCGCTTCCCACCAGGTTTCTTCCTTCCTTCTTACCTCTCAACAAATGGTCCCTGTGCTAGGAACTTGGGAAACCATGACAGATGAAACTCAAGTTTTGTTCGAGGTCTTAGTCCTTCCATGTTCCAAAAGAGCAGGCCCTTGACTTGTTGGTCTCTGTGTTCCCAGATGTCAGCCCGGTGCCGGCCACAACATAGTCCCTCCACAAGTCTTTCTTGAGCAGGACACTGAAGCATGCAGGAAAGGGTTGCAGAAGATTTTTTTTCTTCCACCTCCTGCCTTCCCTGAGTTTGGCTTTCGGTTTCCCCCTTGACTAGGTCCCATCAAGCCAAGCCCCTGCCCTCACCTGGTTTCCAGCCCCTCAGGGCTGACAAATGCCCCCTTGGTTTCCTTGTTTTTTTTTGCTTTTTTTTTTTTTGAGTTGGAGTCTCATTCTGTTGCCCAGGCTGGAGTTCAGTGGTCGCTCCCGGCCACCGCAGCCTCGACCTGCTGGGCTCAGGTGATCCTTCCGCCTCAGCCTTCCAAGCAGCCGGAATTACAGGCATGCACTACCATGCCTGGCTGATTTTTTTATTTACTGTAGAGATGAGGTCTCACTGCCCAGGCAGGTCTCAAACCTGTGGGCTCAGACAATCCACTCACCTCAGCCTCCCAAAGGCGCAGGATTACAGGCTGAGCCACCGAGCCTGACTCCTCTTTTATTTTTAAATGTCAGTTTTAACAAGCTGAGGTTACTCACATCTGTCATCCCAGTCATTTTGCAGGCATATGCAAGAGGACTACCTGAGAACAGGGTTTAACACCAGCCTACGCAATTTGATGAGACATCTCCTATACACTAAGTAAAAAATTTGGTGGGCATGGTTGTGCTGGCCTGTGTTTCCAGTTACGTTGTAGGCTAAAATCTATATTTCCAGCTACTGGGAAGACTGAGGCAGTAGGATCTTCTGAGTCCAAACTTTGGCTACTGTGGCCATGAGCATGCCCCTGCACTGCCTCCTGGAAACAGAGTGAGACTGGCTAAAAAAAATAAAATTAAAAATTAGGATTCAATTTTTTGATGTGAATCCCAGTCAAATTTAACTCACTTTCTGTTTGTTAGTCGGGTTCTAACTCTATTGCACAGACTGGAATGCAGTAGCATGCCCAAGGCCACCGCAGCCTCCACCTACTGGGCCCAGGTGATCCTTACTGCTCAACTACCAAGTAGCTGGAACTACAGGCATGCACCACCACGGCTGGTTAATATTTTCTTGTAGAGATGATGTCTCACAGAATTGCACAAACTGGTCCCGAATACCTGGAGTCAGGCAATCTTCTCACCTTGGTCTCCCAAAGGGCTTGGATGACAGGCATGAGCCACTACACCCAGTCCTTTTTTTCTTACTTTTTAAATTCTCTGCTTTAACTGAGTGAGGTGTCACATGCCTGCCATCTCAGAACTTTAGCAGGCAGAGGCGAGATGTTTGACTGAACCCAGGACTTCGAGCTCAGCCTGGGCAACTAAGTAGGGCCTGTGCTCTACAATAAATAAAGACACTAGTCGGTCATGGTGGTACATACTTGCATTTCCAGCTACTTTTTAGGCGAAAGCTGTTAGTTCTGGTTACTTGGACGACTGAGGCAGAAGGATCACCTGAGCCAAGCAGACCAAGCCTGCGGTGGCAACGAGCATGTCACTGTTCTCAACCTTGGGCAACAGAGTGAAGCTGGCTAAAAAAAAATTAAAGTATTAGGATTCAATTTTTTCATATATATTCCACCCCATTCAATCATTCATTCTTTCTTTTTTCTCTCTCTTTCTCTGTCAGTTTCGTACTCTGTTGCCCAGGCTGGAATGCATGGCACACTCACGGCCACTGTAGCCTCAACCTACTGGGCTCAGATGATC
>NW_007062054.1:0-1404 GCF_000164805.1 Carlito syrichta
AAAAAAAAAAAAAAAGAACTTGTAGGTGCAGTTATGTTAAGGATCTTGCACTGGAGACATTATCCTACATTATTCAGATACAACCTAAGTGCAATTACAAATACCCTTATAAGAGTGAGGCTGAAGAAGATTTGACACACATGAAGGAAGAAAACATGAAGTCAAAGAATTGGCAAGATGCAGTCACAGGTGGAGGAATGCCAATAGCCCCTAGGTGCCGTAAGAAGCAAGGAACAGATTATTTACTAGAGTCTTCAGAGGGAGTGCAGCCTGCTAGAACTTGATTTTTGGCTCAGTGATGATGAGTTTAAAATTTTGGCCTATAGAACTATGGCAGAATGGATTTTTGTTGTGTCAAGCCACTAGGGCATAGGTTACTTGTTACAGCAGTCATGGGAAACTAACACAGTTTCTCAAACACATTTCGCTAGTTCATGATCTGGAAACAAAATGTATTCTATGTGATTAAGAAACGATTCAGAAAAGCTGAGCCTGGAAATCTGTTGTGCTCTGTGGCTGACCTCTGCTGTCTTTCTATTCTGTACCATATCTTTCACCTTCGCCTTTATTAGTCCCTTCCTGAATATGCTCTGTAAAGGCTTGTGAATGTTTTCAATGATATGACCTATGCAGTTTTTGCAATTGATATTACATATATTTTTGCAATGACTTCTGACTCAGTAATTTTAAAAATGAATAAAGCTTTGTTTGTGAGATGGAAAGAACAGGATAGTGAAAGTGTGGCAATGATGGCTTCCTGGCCACCCCTGAGGTCAATCACACAAACATTGAAACCATTGATCAGAGAAAAAGCATGTCAATGCCACTTGCAGTTGGTAGATTCAAGTCTAGGGCAATTGCTAAATCCAAAGCAATAATAATTCTAATGGAGGAGTCTTAGCTGTTTTTGTCCATTTTAACACAATGAAAGTAAATGAGAAGTAATTCATAAATGGTAGAACCATAGAGTTATAGCTGGCAGTTGCCTCACTATATCAGAATGTATTATTGGAATAAATTCGATGTCTGAGTGGGGAATCTTTCTGTACTTACATTGGGAAAATTATGTTGTGCAAATTTGTTCTTTGTCTAATTTTAATTTGGCATGCTTGATGAAAATGTCTAGAATTAATTAAGCCCACACAGGTCATTAAATTAAAACAATGTCAGCTATCTGGGGCACTTGGAAATCATGGTTTTAATTAACAATCTATTAGATACAGGTGTTTTAGTACCCAAAGATTCCTTTTTTATAGTCCAGTATCAACTGTGGAAAAAAAATGATGGATCCTTGGGGCAGACTGTAGATTGCTAAGACTTAATAAAGTATTGCCTGTTCCTCCTCAACACTATCGACTGTGTTTTATATGGTATTTTCAATTCAAGTTGTAAGACTAAAAAAAA
>NW_007062055.1:0-2129 GCF_000164805.1 Carlito syrichta
TGCCCGAGGCGCCCTCTGGGTGCGAAGGGAGCCCGGGTGGGAGGGTCCCTTTGGCCCGGCTTGCTGCTCCCTGGGCCTCGGGGGACTCATCCGTAAAGCGGGCGCGCGGGGTGAAGACCCAGAGTCCGGAGGAGGGCTCCCGGGTCCCCAGGTGAGGCTGGCTCCCGACCGCTTCGCTTGCTGGTGGGGCGTCTGTGGCCTTCCTGTTTTATTCGGACGGTTCCAGTGACCCCAGCACCAGCCCCCTGCAACAATCAGATCCAGTTTGAATAATCAGCACCACAACCGACACGTTTATGGAGTACTTCCTGTGCACCAGGCCCTCTCGACGCTGGTTCAGTTTTTAGCACATTTAGTTTTCACAGCCCCTGTGAGGTGGGGGCCAATGATCCAAACCCTCATTTTAGCCACGGAAGAGCTGAAGCCCAGAGAGGGACACAAGTCACACAGCTAGTAAGCAAACGAGGCGTAGATGGCAACCTAGGCCAGACCCCTGGGTGCCAGCCGGTTGTTCCTGTGAATTTCTGACCCCAGGACGCCATCACGGCCGGCACAGATGTTTCCTAGTGGTCAGCTAGGTGTTCGGAGGTTCCCCCCGACTTGTGGCCAGAACGTCTCCACTTAATCTTCCAAGGTTGTCACTCCCCAGGCATTTCACAGCTCCTAGCTGCACATTAGACTCTGCTTTCATGGCTGAGATGCCCGTGGCAGGGCCAGACTCTCCCGCTTCTAACACCTGCTGGCCGAGGGCCTTCCTGCAGTTCTCGGTGTCTGTGAGACTCGGTTATTAAATGCGTGAGATACCCATGATGATTCCTGCTCCACCGGGCTGTTTAGAAAGATCACCTGGGCTGATGTGTGTGGCAGCACCCGCCAGACTGTCTCGACACACAGTAGGGATGCTGCCCAAATTCACGGATGCATCTGATGTATGTCTGGGGCACCAGGCCTTCGGTACTCACCCTCAACTACATCTTTGGAGTGCCACGACCCATTCATTCAGCAGCCGTTGTGTGAGCCAGCAGACAGCCTCCCTGGCCTCAAAGAGCTCACAGTCTCAGGAAGAAGACAGGTGATAAACAAGTGAGCATACACGTTAAAAGCACACACACCAGGTGCAATGGCTCATGCCTGTAATCCCAGCACTTTGGAAGGTAAAGGTGGGAGAATTGCTTGAGCCCAAGAGTTTGAGAATAACCTGGGTAACATAGCAAGACCTTGTCTCTACAAAACATTAGCTGGGTGTGGTGGGGGTACCCTTATGGTCCCAGCTTCTCAGGAGGCTGAGGCGGAAGGATTCCCCTGAGTCCAGGGGGTCGAGGCTGCGGTAAACTGTGATTGTTCGTTTGCACTCCAGCCTGGGCGAGAAAGAGTGAGACTCTGACTCAAAACAAACAAAAAAAGACATAAACAAATTCAGAAGACCCTGAGTGATTGCGTTATCAAGTAAACAAACCAGCTTGTGATGGCGAGTGGCTCGGGAGAGGAGAAGAGGAAGGTTCCCTTGGTCGGGATGGCCAGGGAGGTGGCCCTGGAGGCCTTGCGAGGGATGGCCCGAAGCCAAGCTTGTGCAGCTCAGGGGTGAGAGACCTTCCAGGGAGCGGGCCCACAAGGACAAAGGGCCCGTGCCAGGAAGCGGGCTGATGGGTGTGGCGGGAGAGGGCAAGAGTGGTACATTGTGTGCGTGGTGGGGAGTGGATCTTGGGCATCATTGGCACAGGCGAGCCCCACTCGAACCCGTCCCATTTCCAGAACAATTGTCCACAGCCGAGCCCTGGCATGAGGTGCTTGCCCTGTGGCTGGCATCCCCTCTCAATAAATGCGAGTGCTTATTATGAAGGGGGACTCCCCCAAAGACGAAATTATTTTTGGAGGGCAGGCCCCTTGTTGTGCAGGCTTCCCCCGAACCCATCGGCACCCATGAACCCACTAACGTTGCTGTGAGAGGCTGCGTTTGGTTTGGGAGAACTTTCTTTGGAGATTCTGTCATGTGTTTGCCCATTTCATAATGGGTGGTTGACCAGCGCACCTGCCTGCACTGTGCTGAATGTTCAGCAGCCTTTGGCCGAAAGTGGCATGATCCCTGTGCCCCACCCCTCCTATTCACCTGATCTTTTTTTTTTTTTTTT
>NW_007062055.1:2230-22030 GCF_000164805.1 Carlito syrichta
ATTGTAGAGATGAGGTCTCGCCAAGTTGCCCGGGCGGGTCTCGAACCTGTGGGCTCAGGCCATCCACTCACCTCGGCCTCCCAAGGCGTGGGATTCACCGATCTTGCCCCCAGCGATGCTTTTTGTTTCCCTGATGAAAAAGTCCTTCAAGGGAAACATTTTGCTGGTATGGAAGAGGTGAAACAAAAAAAACAACAGAAGCTCCAGCACTTGGGGAGGCGGAGGTGAGAGGATTGCTTGAGCCCACGGGTTTGAGACCAGCCTGGGCAACTTGGCGAGACCTCATCTCTACATTAAATCAAAAACATTAGCCAAGGCTGGTAGCATGCACCTATAGTTACAGCTACTTGGAAGGCTGAGGCAGAAGGATCACCTGAGCCCAGCAGGTCGAGGCTGCGGTGGCCGTGAGCATGCCACTGCACTCCAGCCTGGGCGACAGAGTGAGACTCCCAACTGAAAACAAACAAACCAACAAAAAAACAGACGCACTTAGAGGCATCAAAATGAACAGGTTCAGAAACTGTTCTAAGCAGTGGAAAAAGAATCTCAATAGGTGTATTGCATCAAAGAGTACTTTGAAAGTGACTAAAGTTTAAACTTGTAAGAAATAAATACACGATTTTTTATAAATAAGATCTGAGGTTTTGGGGAGGTCTTTTCTCGGAGTTCTCTTGATGCTGTGTAAAGGGAGGGCTGCCCTGTGTGGGGTCATCTTGGTGTTGGAAATCGCACCGCCCTCCCAGGAGCCTCTGTTTCCCTGGCACAATCCCGCAAGCCTGCCCTGAGCCTGCCGCCTCCACCCCCCATCAGCTCCTCCTGCAGCGGTCCTCAGCACCGCCGTCAGGCCGAGCCACCACCACCTCCAGCCTGCCTGGTCCCCTGCTCCTGCGCTGGGACCCGCAGTCCTCGCGCACATGGAGTGGGGCCGTCAGACCATGTCGTGTCCTGCCTCCAGCCCTTCAGCACTTCCAGAGGCCGCCCGAGGCACCTGAGAAATTCCCAGCCCCAAGCCATCTCCTCTCCCAGCCCTGGATTTGCTTCCGCTTCCACGGGTTCTTTCTGTTCCGTGGAGACCCCACGTGGGTCCCCCTCTGAGAACTTGGTGTTTTCTGTTCCCTCTGCCAAAATGCCCTTCCCCAGACCTTCCTGCAGTTGGCTCCTGGCGCTGCAGGTCTCTGCTGCCATGCCACTTCCTCGGGGACGTCGTGGATCGCCCAGTAAGGTGGCCCTCTCTCTCTCCACCCCTCCCTGGACCCCAGGCGCCATCACAGCATCTTCCTTCACTTTCTTCACTCTCGGATGGCTTCCTTGGCGACGCCGGCATTGTCTCCCACCCTTGCTCCGTGAGAGCCGGGCCTCGCCTCCAGGCTCAGAGCTGTCTCCTGGCGTCTCCTAAAAGGCCTTCCCTTGAAGGACTTTTTGGGTGTCCAGCCCGTGACAGGTGTCCGACATGTTCAGTCAACGTGTGGAGCAGCGTCACATGCCTCCTCTAGACCGGCCACATCTGGAGTGGGGCGCACGCACTCCGTGGCAGGCAGGGAGAAACACCAGGACTTCGACTCACAACTTCTCTTTAAGTTTTTAAAGAATAGTGTAACATGTACATACGTGAGAGTATGCATAGCACACATCAGCAGATTTTTATCAGTGACACTGGAGCAGAATGGCCAGGAGCCGGCTATGGGAAGATCCAGGGAAGGGTATGCTGGGCAGAAGGAACAGAAAACACTAAGTGATGGTGTGAGTACCCAAGCACCCACCCACCCACTCCTTCAGAGACAGCTGCTGCATAAAGCATTCCTCAATAATCCTGGGCTTGTTTGTTTGGGTTTCTTTTGGCATGTTTTTAAACTTCACCTCAAGTGAATCCTACCATACATTCAACAGCGACTTGCTTTTTTCACATAATGTTTGTGACGTACACCATCTTTTTTTGTTTTCGAAAGGGAAAACAAGCTTCATTAGTATTGGATGCGTACACTGATACCAAGTACCTATGTGGAAATTATAGGTTTATAAGTGAACATCGATGGGCTGGGAGCACAGGATCCGACAAGTTGGGACACCCCGGCTGAGACCAGCAGGTGGCCAGGGCTGGACCCCGGGGGAGTCCCTGGGCTGTGTGCCCTGCCGTGCTGGGCTGACTTGCTGTCTCTCTGTGTCTCCCCTTCCAGTGGCTTCTCCTCGGTGGTAGCTCTGGGCGCGAGCATCATCTGTAACAAGATCCCAGGCCTGGCTCCCAGACAGCGGGCGATCTGCCAGAGCCGGCCCGACGCCATCATCGTCATAGGAGAAGGCTCGCAGATGGGCCTGGACGAGTGTCAGTTCCAGTTCCGCAATGGCCGCTGGAACTGCTCGGCGCTGGGGGAGCGCACCGTCTTTGGGAAGGAGCTCAAAGTGGGTATGTGCTCACCCAAACTGTCCAGGCTGTGAGAGGCAAGGATACCCACGGGAGCTCTCTGGGACCCCCCGCCTGTCCCATGCGAGAGTGCCCTCGCTATGGGGTCCTACAAATGCCCTGGTTTGAGTTCAGTTCTCCCGAGAAGGGTCGGGCCTCTGGTTTGAGTCCCTGCCACCCCAAGTGTTTGTTGGCAAAGTTGCAAACCTGCAACCAGGGGTCCATGTGCTAACCTGCTGATACAGCACTGATGTTGTGTTTTAAATTGAAGCCACAATTTTAAAATTAGTTGTTTCACCCCAAAATATGAATTTCTGGCTTCTTTTGAAAAGTGAGCCAATCTACCAATAGTTTACACGTGTGCCCACATGGTTGTAATGGACTGGAGCTGAGAACACAGCTCCCTTTCATTGAAGCCACAGTCCCCACCACTCCCTATTGCTGCTCCACCTGCACGGTCCTGCTACCTGATCTGCCTGATGGCTATGGGTGGGCTTTTGACTTTGCAATTCCTATTTTATGGGAGTGGTGTGTGCAGATGGGCATGCGTACACAGACACACACACACAGAATGCTGAGCCACACATTTGACTTCTGAAGCAATTATGACAAAAACCTTGAGGGGAGAGGGTGGGGAGAGTGATATCGGCTCCAGGAGGCCTTGGGCCGTGGGGAAGGCCGTGCAGTGTGTCTTCTCACTTGTGTGCCTCTACACTGGGAGGCCAGGAATGCTGCTGGCCCACTTCCACACCGTGAACTTCCTGAAAATCAGGTGACCTCCGCTTCTCGGTCTCTGGCCTGGGGTGGCCCACCCATCCCCAGGACGACTCAGAGCGCACCCTTGAGTTCTCGCTGTCCCTCCCTCCGGCGCCAGTCACTCCCGTGGGACACTGCAAAGCCCCCCCGAGTCCAGCCCCTTCTTATCCTCACGGCCGCCCCTCTGGTCACACTGCTGCCAGATCTGAGCTACCCAGCTGCCCCGGGCTCTCCCGCCCCCGTCTCCCTGCCGCCCCAGCCATCCCGTGGACCCTTGGGCACCCAGCAGGCAGGACTGTCCTTTTTCAGTGGAAATCACCTCCTGCCCTCCCCTGCCAGACACCCACGGGAGAGCGCCTCATAGCAGGATGAGGTGCCCCCGGCTGGGGCTGCCCTCTGCTGCCACCTGCGCTGTCTCCCCGCTTCCCGGGCTCCCTCAGCCTCGTCCTGTTTCCAAACGCACCCGCTGGGGCTGCTCCGAGGCCTGAGCACCCCCATCCCTCCTGCCTCAGCCCCCCCACAGCCATGTCCTCCGTCCATCGAGTCCCCCTGACCTCGGCACTCTGCCCACCCCATCCCACGCTCCTGGGCTGTCTGAAGCCATGCCTGCCGGTCTGGAGGGTGAGCTTCCCAAGGGCAGGGGCTCTGCTCCGTGTTCACCACCTCTCCTGGGAGAAAGGGCAGCCGCAGACCCACGCCGCGGCAGGTCTGGGTGTGTTCCCGTGTTCTGTAGGCAGCTTCTTGCACCTGCGCAGGGTGCCAGGCTCAGGGTGCACGGGCAGGTGGCCTCTCTTCCGCGGAGCCCCTTTCCAGGCACGCCTTTTCCGGGGTCACTGTTGTATCGATCTCACTCGGTCCCCTGCCCCTCTTCCTAACCCCGGGCTCATTTTCAGGGGGAAACTGAGACCTAGAGACAGGGTGGGACTGCCCCAGGGCATGCAGTGAGGGAAACCTCACTCCCGGAGGATGCCGGCATCTGTCCCGGGAGCCTTTTCTGGCTCATCACTGGTGGTTTTTCTGCTCCGACCTGCTTAGATGTTACACACACACACAGCCCATTCCTGCGACCCAGGCCTGGGCTCTTACAGTCTTTGGAACTTGTGGCTTTGCTGATCTATGAGATGTGACGGATGCGGAAACTGAGGCTCAGAGGGCCCGGCCCAGCGCCACCAAAAGTGGGTGGCAGTGCCCCCGGCACTGGGGCCTTCCAGCACCACCGTGCGGCCCGTGTGTGGCTGGCGCTGGAGCAGAGCCCTGGAGGACAGCAGGCAGGCAGCGGGGCAGAGGCCCAGAGCCCCTGCTGTCGAGCAGCCCTGACCACGATGGGAGAGCTGAGGCTGAGGAGGAGGAAACCCAGGGGCCGGCGCACACCAGGCGGGAGCAGAGGCCAGGGGCAAGCGGCGTGCCAGTGGACTGGGCCCGTGGGGGTGGCAGCTAGAACTCCAGCCCGAGAACTCCGTGGGCCGGGGTGCCAGGGCACCTGGTTGGCAGGACCGGAAGGGAGAGGGAACAGGGCCAGGGGGTGTGTGGAGTCAGTCTCAGAGTCTGAATGTCTGGGTGATGGGAGCTGATGGGGAGTCCCGCACGTGGGCTTGGCTGCCCACGGATGGGTCGAACCTGTGAAATTGCTGCTGGGTGATGGTTTTCGACCCCCACGTGGCCACATCACAGGACTCAACCTCTTATGAATCCTGTAGGTTGGGTACAGATTCATTCATTCCTACGTCGTTGGCCAGATCCATTCATGAACTTGCCCAGTCGTTCTTGGGTGCCCACGTCGGCTTGGGGCTGCTTCTCCCAAGGGTGTGGCCAGGGAGGGCCCTGGATTTCCGAGGGAGGTGAGCTACAAGCGTGCCTGGGGGAAGAGCATGCCAGGCAGCGGGAACAGTGGGCACAAAGGCCCTGAGACAGGAACACGCTTGGAGGCTGATGTGTCTGGAGCACTGCAAGGGAGGGGGAAGAGGTAGGCTCAGGGAGCCAGGGCTCGACAGTGTGGATGCGAGAAATGGAAGCCCCATTCAAGCCACCTCATGCTCAAGGGGAATTCACGTGTGCCCAAAGAACCGGGGGGCCGGGGGTGGTGCTGGCTTTCAGAACAGACTGGCCAGACGCAGTGTTGGCTCCCAGCAGCCCAGCGCCACCTCTTGGGGCGGCAGGACGGCCGTTGTAGCTCCAGCACCCCAACTTCCGGGTTCAAGTCCCGCCAGAAGGATCCCTGGCTTTTCTCTGGCAGCACCTGCAAAAGCCCTAAGGTTCACTCCGATTGGGCCAGCCGACTGACGGGTTGGGTGTCCATTCCAGACCATTCACAGTGGCCAAGGGCAACAGAGCTCTTGCGGCCAGGCCTGGGAGCAGAATGGCTCACGAGCGTACTCGTCTGCCAGGCTGCCAGAACAAAGCACCACAGACCGGGTGGCTGAAGCCATGGAAATGTATTCCTCACAGTTGCAGAGGCGGGACCCCTGAGATCCAGGTGTCAGCAGGGTTGGTTGCTTCGAGGCCTCTCTCCCCAGACTGCCTCCAGCTGCCTTGTCACTGTGTCCTCACGTGGCCTTCCCCGGGTGCCCATCGTGTCTCGGGTTTCCTCTTTGATGAGGACTCAAGTCCCATAGGCCTAGGGCCCACAGTAATAGTCACTTTCTAACTTAATTCCTTCGTTCACATTCCTACCGCTAAGTG
Organism: Carlito syrichta; assembly: GCF_000164805.1. Classification (NCBI taxonomy): domain Eukaryota; kingdom Metazoa; phylum Chordata; class Mammalia; order Primates; family Tarsiidae; genus Carlito; species Carlito syrichta. Next base: position 8,064 of record NW_007062055.1, read on the forward strand.
CAGTCACATTCTGAGGTGCTGGGGGTTAGGGCTTCACCATATGGATTTTAGCGGGGGTGTCACTCGGTCCATAGCTGCGAGCAACCAGAGAGCAGTGTGGGCTAAGCTTTCGGGAGAGGCATAGGGGATGTGGGGGGTGCCCAGAGGCGAGACCTCGAGATGGAGGGAGTGGTCTGGACGGCGGAGATGGCCCTCAGTCTGGGTCTAGAAGGGTGGAAAGAAACTCCTTCGTCAGCGAAGAGGATCTCAGGCAGAGGGCACAACCAGGCAAAGTCGGAGACACGTGTGCGCTGAGGGGGTGGGGGAGAGGGCACTGCTGCCTCAGGGGATGGGGGCGAGGTGGCATGCCGGCTGTCAAAAACCTTGAGTCCCAGGGATGATCTGAGTGGGGTGCATGTCCCTTATCTGTTTGATCAACTGCTACTCAGGCCCAGCGTGACCTTGGCACCTAGTATGTCTCTCACCTCCTTCTAGGCTTCTCTTTTTCTTGAATAATAAGTGAACCCTCTCGAATTCACTGCCCACAGCAACTAGAAAACTTGCCATTCACCCCAGGGGGCTTGTGTCTCCCTCCCAAGCCAAGCTTTCTCTCTCCTGAATCTTGGGTTTGCCGTCTCTTGTTTGTTTATGTTTAATGTCTCATGTAGAGCTATTTCCCCAAAGTCAATCATTTTGTTTCCATTGTACTGTGAGGGTGCCACGTTCCTCTCCTGCTAGGCCAGCAGCGTTGCTCCAACTCGGGGATTGACCAGCTGCATTTTTGCCTGGTGAATTGTGTGTAAAACGCCATCTCCCTGTCATCTCAACGTGCATTTCTCTGAGAAAGGGTGGGCTTGGAAACTCTGCCTGTGTCCACTGGCTATGCATGTTTGCTCTGCTGTGAGCTGCCTCCGCGTGCCTTTTGCCGGCTTTTCTGTCGGGCTGTGACTGTCCCATCAGGCTTGGCCACCGGGGTTGTACTGGAGTCAGAGTCAGAGTGCCAGGGACCCGTGGCTGGGTCAGGCAGTGCTTCGGGGTCCTTGCTCCCAGGTGGCGTCACACTCTCCTACCTTCGTCTGGTCACGAAGGCTCGATACGAGCCTGGAGCTGAGACAGCCCTTTCTCGTCCTGCACCTCACTGGGTCCTCATCACCCACTTTGTCTCCCCTCTGGGGGACGGGCTCAGACCAGAGCTGCGTGGCTGTTTCTGGCAGGGTAGGACAGGCAGTGCGTTTCCTGTCACTGGAGGGATCCTTCTGTTTGTGGGAACCTGCCAGATTTGACAGTCCCAAGGCTCCCATGTCTGTGAGAACCCCTGGTCTTGTTGCGGGCTGTGGGGTAGCCTCGCGAGCCCCAGAACTGGAGTCACTCGGCCAGTTTCCCTCCTGGCTTCACCCCTGTGTTGCTGAGGCCTCTGAGTAAGTCCTTCTTCTCCTTGTCTGCGGGGTGGGTGCGGCCCTCAGCCCACCTTGCTGGGCCCCAGTGGCATTGTATGAGATGGGATGTAACACCCTGGCACGTGTCGGGCTGGGGTCATCAGAGGACATCCCTTCCCCCTTTCAGGAGGCCAGTGTGCCCCTGTTAAATGAACACAGGCTCAGAGATTCGGGGGTACGGTCTCTAGATGGTGTTCCTGGAGCCCAGAAGCTATTGGTCCAGTAACTAACCTGAACTCACCGTTTTGACTCTGTCTCCAAAATATGCCCCCAAGCATGCCCACTTCTCACCACTTCCGCCACCCTCCGCGGGCTCAAGCATCCATCTTCAGGAAGTCGTTGCCTGGACAACCGCATCCGCCTTCAAAGGCGCCAGTCCCCCCTCTCTGGGCCCCTGGTCCACACAGCCATCCAGCACAGCATCTTCCCGTGTCCCTCCAAGCATGGCGTCCGCGGCGCCACACCCCACGGCGGCTTCCCGTTGCTCACCTCCTGCTCCTTGTGCGCCGCCGCTAAAGCCCTTCCCGCCTCGGGGTCTTGACCCGCACTGCTCCTGCTGCCTGGACGCCCTGCCCCAGATGGCAGCTTGCCTTGCCCCCCCACCCTTCCACTCTCTGCTCCCCGTCACCCGCTCAGGGAAGGCTCCGTCGCCCACCTCGCCAGCGCAGGCCGCCGGTCCCCACCGCCCCTCACCTGCCGCGTTTGTCTTCGCATCACTTTGCAGCTCCAGTACGTGTTCTCTCTTCTTGGCTCACTTGCTGTGTGACGGTTTCACCCCAAAGCTTCCGGCTTGGTCACTTATGAGCTGTGGACTTGATCAAGTGGGAGTGACCATGGCACCGACCTCGTGGGCGGTGGAAGGACAGGATACTTCCTGTACTCAGAATCGTACCTGGCGCCTCAACGTGCTCCGTAAATCGTCGTGGTGTTATTACTGTCTGTCTCTCTGGCCAGAAGGAAGCTCTGTGAGGAAGCAGAGGCCGCTGACACAGTGCCTGGCACATGGAAGGCCCAGTCCTCACAGGTGGGCTCAGTGAATGTAGGGACGCCACAGAAACTGGAGCAGACCCCTGCTGCAGCTCCTTTCTGGAGCAGGGGCTGGACAAAAGGGCACATGGGAGAAGCAGCTGAGCCATGGAAGGCAGTCTGCTTTCTCCCACACGATGCAGGTCTCTACTCAAGGGCCACCTCTTCCAGGAAGTCTTCCTAATCATCCCACCCGAGACAGTCCCACCCCCAGCCAGGCATCCTGTCTTTAGAGCCCTTACCTCTTTCGGAAGTGACTTTGCTGACTCTGCAAGACCCTGTCCAACGTTCCTCTTCTCCCTCACCGTGAGGTTCCTGGGAGCCTGGACCCCCAGCACCTGGCCAGGCCTGGCACGTAGTGGGTCCTCAGGGAACACGTGAAGAGGTGTATGACCCCTGGGTACATCAGCTTCTTTTCACTTTATGTGTACCCGGGGGCGCCGAGCCCTGAGAACAAGCCTGGTCCTGTCTGTCTTCTGAACACCGGGTCTGGAGAGCACTCACACGCCGCAAGCGCTCCATTTTCTCGTGTGTGTGTACACCCCGGAAGTGGGAAAGCCAGGTCTGTTTTAGCCTGGCCTTCCCACTTGCCAAAATCTTCTTGAAGGTTGACACGGTCCACTCTTCTGGGGGCTCTCCCTCCCACCTGTGCATTGGCTTCCGGTGGGATGAAAGTGTCCACTAGGTCAAGGCCCGGGAAGCCACGCTGACGCGTAACTCGAGAGGAGCTGTGCCCAGGGTCTGCTCGGCGGGGCGTTCGTTCCCGCCCCCACCCCACCTTCGCGGCCCGCTGGCCGGGGGAAAGAGATGTCCATGGATGAAAAATGGGGGAACTTAGCATGCTCTACCCCCTGCTCCAGGAGCGTCAGAGGGCCCACCAGCCTAGGAAAGGCCCTGAAAAGTCCCGCAGGCAAGAAAATAGCTTGAGCAAGCTTCCCCTGGGGGGGCCACTCTTCCAAGCTGGGACTCACTGTCCTGTGGAGCTGCTCCTCAGGGGTCCCCACACTGGGAGACGCTGCCCTGGAGAGCCCCCCGGATTGACTTGCACTCGGTGTGTGGTTTTAGACCCACTTGGAAGGCCCCGCCAAGTGGGTCCACTCACTCCTGACTTGGATATCTCCCCCCATGGGGACAGAAGAGGCACTTCCTAGCTCTGACTTCGACCCAGACGGTGAGCTCTGTTCCTGTCAACCTTACCCTCGGAAGTCCCTCTAACCCTGCCTAAAACTCAGAATGCCTGGGCTTCCCTACAAATACAGGAAAACACTCATGGGCAGGCAGAAAGTATATACAGGAAAGTACTGCATAAAACGAAGGGTACATATCCAAAATAGAAGCACGTAGTGTTGACATTTATTTTTTCCTGGTGCACTGGCGAAGTTTATGCATGCCAAATGCTCACGGATGAGACCCACTCGCCACCGTGTGTCGACCCACGTCTCCACTTCCCCATCCCGCAGATACTGACTAGAATCCCTTCAGGGTCTGCTGGTACACGGGCTCTGCCCAGAGCACTCGCTGATTGGTGGGGACAAAGGGAAGTCGAGGCTGGAAAGTGCCCGAGGGCTCTGGTACAAGAGGAAGAGGAGAGGCAGTGGGAGGATGGGCACAGAAGCGGCCTGCAGGGGTCTACCCCGGAGGGGAAGGGGCGGGGTGGCCGGAAGGGCTTGGTGACCGGGCCCAGGCAGGAGCCCCGGAATCCAGAGTGGCTTGGCACAGCACCAGGGACGCCAGGGTGGGGGGTAGGGAGGGCAGGAGAGGCTGAGGAACGAGGTGGGGCCCAGCACGCCCACAGGGGCTGATACCGGACTCAGGGGGCTTGCCTGGGGAGGCAGTTGTTGGAGGGACTTGATCGGGGGAGGGGCAGGATCTAGGGCGATCATCCAGTTCTTTGCACGCGTGGACCTTTGCTCTGTCTCCAGCGTTGCCATCGACAAAGAAGGGGTGATTTCCCAACAAGCGCTCCCAGAACGCTGCATTCTTTTCCACCTGCTCACGACCGGTTTGGTGCCTCCGGCCGGAATTTTTCCAGGGATGGGCGCGAGTGGCCTAGGCTTCAGCCCTGGTGTCCACCCTCCTCTGTCTACAGACCAGGAAGCTCTGATCCGCTTCTGGGCTTCTGCTTCTGTCGAATCTGTCGCCCCCTTCTCCCGGGCAGTCACTCAAGCAACTCCCTCCTCTGGCTGGCTCAGGCTCAGGCTCAGGGTCCGGGCCTGGGGATCCACACGCCTCACAAAAGGGGCTCCATCTTTCCGCCGGCCGCGGGCTGGGGGCGTGGTGTGCGCGTCTGGTGAGCTCACGAATGCTGGAAAGGATGGATTTGAAGACCGTTCCAGTGAGAGAGACAGAGGCGAGGGCGGGCCGGCTCCACTTTCTCGCTGCCATTTCTTAACAATGCGCCATCTTGCCTAAGCAAAAGACCTATTCTTCCCTATTCTTGCTTAGAACGCAGTTAACAAAGGACTTTTTGTCTCGTTTGCATTTTTTTTGCAAGCCTCAGTTCATCCTGGGTTTTAGCTCTCCTGACACTATTCTTTGAGATGAGTCTTTTGTTATAACGTTCTCTTTCCAGCTTTCATATGGTAGACAGACAGACACAGACACACACACACACACACACACACACACACACACTCTCTCTCTCTCTCTCTCTCTCTCTCTCTCACTCATTTGCCTTCACACGCACATTTATTCATTCATTCAACTGTTGAGGCTTCGCAGATAAATAGTCCAGGTCCCCACAACCCCGTGGGGAAGAGTCAGGTCATTCGGTTCAATACACAATAAGGATGCACGAGGTACTGGGCCATGGTGCAGGGAGGGGATATCTGGGAGGCACCCCGGAGGAAGGGGCCTGGGAGCTGCAGCTGGAGGGATGTGTGCTAACCAGTAATGCCCGTGATGAGAGCTACTGGTTATTGATCCCTCACCAGGCGTGGACCAAGCCTGTCGTGCAATCGCTTTGTTTAATCCTCTCAGCAACCACAGCAGGCAGATATTTTATTTATTTTCCCACTTTACAAGTGAGGAAACAGGCTTCGGGAGACGAATGAACTTACCCAAGATCCCACCACTGGGAAGAGGAGCCAGGACGTGAACACAGGTTTATCAGCATCCAGGACCCAGCTTTGAAACCACCTGGGCTGCAGTCACTCCTGTTCAGCAGGCAGGTGGGACAGGAAGGGCATTTCCAGGTCATGGGAACAGCATGTCCACAGGCATGAAGGCGGGAAGGGGCAGGTGGTGGCCGTTGCGGACGGTCAGCAGTGTGCTCTGGCCTTGCTTGGTGCGAAGAGAGACCCTGGGACGGAGAGAAGGGCGGAGGCTGGGGGTTTGCACACTTCATCTCGTTTCCATCACGATGGGCCTGCCACCTCACCAGGCTCAGCCCCAACACAGCTCCCTGCACCCCCGGATTTTCCGGGTGTTCACGGAGAGACTCCCTAGTTCCTCTGCCCGAAGACAGCCACACATGGCATGCTGAGCCCAGAGGGGCTGTGAACTGCCCTGCCACGGGGCTGGCAAGAGCAGCCTTTTTCCATCTGTATGTTTTCCAAATCATCATATATTTCAGCTTGTGTCACTGCAGATTGCTTGCTCTCTGACCCATTGGCTTTAAATAGCAAAAGCAAAAAAAAAAAATACAATGCACTTTGTGGTTTCCAGTAAGATACCGTAAATACACCCTGATAATATTCCGGTGCAAACCATTTTCAGTGGCTGCCCAGGGCGGTGGAATGGAACCTTTTGGGCAGGCTGGGACAGCAGTTTATTTCCTCTGCAGCCGCCAGGATCGTTATGGGGCTGGAACCACAGAGGGCGTTGCTGGGCTCCCCGTTTTCACCTCAGTGATCACACCATTCTCTCTCAAGCACTTTCTGGGCACTCTTGGCGCTTTTCACAGCAACTTGGCAGTGCCTGGGGGTTCCCGTTTCACAGATGGGGAAGCTGAGACTGCAGGAGACAGAGCCCTTGCTCAGGGCCGACCAGCTCCATAAGCGGCCGAGAGGAGGGACTAGCGAGCTCCCTCTTCTCTGCGTTCCCAGCAGAAGTCACCTGGGATATCCCAAGAAGGTGGTTCCCAAGGCTCGTGGATGGAGGCTTCACCTGGATAGGTAGATGGTGAGCGAGTGAGGGAAGGCGTGGTGGAGGTGAGGGTGGGAGCCCCGCACGGGGAACCAGGAGACCCTGGTCTTGCTGAGTCACGGGTGGCCTCGGGTAAGTCTCACATCGTCCTCGAACCCCCCACTCGAGGAGGAGCATTTGGGCGTTTTGTCTGTGGCGCTGGGAGTCTGTTCTCGGATTCCAGGGAGAGGAGGAGCCTCTGCCCGGGGCAGGATGGGGGGGCCAGCCAGACCCACCACTGCCCGTCTCCATAGCCTCGCCTCTTCCTGTGCCCCCCAGCTTCCCTGCTCTCATTCCTGGCTGGCCGCATCATGTCAGGGTTGTCACTCGAGCGTCCCTCAGCCTGAAGCTGCCTCTTCCCCTGGAGGCTTCATGGCCGCCCAGCTCCGGGCACCACCCCATCACTGCCCCATCTCACCCTACTCAGAGTCCTCAGCTGCCACTGAGTGACTTGGTCTGGCTCCCTGTCCCCCGTGAAGGCAAGGCCACGTCTGAACTCCTCATCTCAGTTTTCCCAGCTCCTCGTGCGGTGCCTGGCCCATAGCAGGTGGTCGAAAATATCTGTGGAGTGGAGGAACAGATGACTTGGTCAAGGAGGCGGAGGGGAGGGCAGAGCTTGATGGAGCCTCTTCCTCTGCCCCTGGGCAGAAGGACGAGGCAGGTGCTGCAGGGAAGGTGTCCCCATAGCCAGAGAGAGGGTGAATCTGTTCCTGGAAGGGGACGGTCAGCGGTGGCCAAGGCCGGCGTCCACTCATGGCCTCTGTGTGGAAGATCTGGGCAAAAGCGCAGGTTGTGAGACCACAGGACTGGAGTAAGCACAATTGCCTGAGGGCAGGATGCTGCGTTGGACTCTGGAGCCGGGCTGGCTGGGCGTAAAGCCTTGTAGGGGACATCGTGCTCTGGGTCTCAATTTCCACATCTGTCAAATGGACATAGCAATGGTCCACACCTCATAGGGAACTCTTTACATGGAAGTCTTGATTGATTTTCACGGCCACTTGGCAGTGCCGGAATTAAGCGGGGTCTACATTGAGTGCTCAGAAGAGGACCAGGCAGGCAGGCTCGGTGGCTCAGCCTGTAATCCCAGCGCTTTGGGAGGCTGAGGCGAGAGGATTGCCTGAGCCCGCGGGTTCGAGACCCGCCTGGGCAACTTGGCAAGACCTCATCTCTACAGTAAATCAAAAATTAGCCGGGCGTGGTAGCGCACGCCTGTAGTTCTAACTACTTGGAAGGCTGAGGCGGAAGGATCGCCAGAGCCCAGCAAGTCGAGGCTGCGGTGGCCGTAAGCATGCCACTGCACTCTAGTCTGAGTGACGGAGTGAGACTCCAACTCAAAAAAAAAAAAAAAGAAGAAGAGAACCAGGCAAATGGGAAGCATTTTCTGAGTCTGCCACGCTTCTCAGGAGCTGCATGCCTTTGGGCATATCAGCTGTACTTTGGCAGTCATGAAACAGGCATCATCGAGTCACCCTCGCACATGTCTTGTAGAAGACAGGTGAGATCTGGGATATGACCCAACTGCAGGAGCTTCCCCAGGCTGCTGAGAGGGGCTACTCTCAGAGCAGTGAGCATGGCCAGGGTCCAAGGGAATCCTCCAAAGTGGTTGGGGACACCTGTGGCCCCCAGGTTTGCATCCTGGTTCTTCCTGGGCAAGTCGCCTCGCCTCTCTGCGCCTCAGTTTCCCCATCCCACCTGGGGTGGGACAAAGAGGCACCATGGACAGAGTTGGACAGTGCCTCTCATCCTGCAGGCCTAAGGTTTTGAGATTCTGGGTCCTTTTTTACTTTCTTCCGACCATACAACCCTGTTCTCTGCTTGGCAAACTCTCCGACTGGAATGGGCCTGAAAAATTACTTATGGATAAGTCTTACTGATAATAACGGAAGGCCATCTCCGGACAGGGCTAAGTTAAGTGCACTTGGCAAGAGTTGATGCCTCGAGCCAGAGGAATCTCTCTTGACTGTGGAGTTGCCACGCACTCCTGGGCCAGGGAAGGAGAGGGTGGGCCTGAGGAAGCACACCACCCTGCTTGGTGGGTGACTGGTTCTGGTCAGTTTCCAGGCAAGTGACCTCAGCCAGTCACTTGAATTCTCAGAGCCTTCGTTTCCTCGGTCGTAAAATCATGGAGAACGGTAGCCGTCACCGGAGTCGCTGCCAATCAGCACGGAGAGCCAAGAGTGGGTCTGGCACACAGTAGGTGCCCGACAAACGTCACCTGCTCTCCACCCTCTTCCACTCCCCTGAACAAAAACACCCCCAGTGAGCTGTGTGCTGCTGCCCCGGGGCAGTCTTGTCTTGCCGAGTGGGCGGGGAGATGGGATCTGGGGGGTCTCAAGCTCCGTGCCCGCCTCGCCAGACCCTCTCAGAGCCTCCGCTTCCTCATTGGCAACATGGGGTTGTGGTTACCACCTCCCTTCAGGAGGTATGTTCTTAAGTGACAGGTGAGCGTCTTCTCAAGTGCTTAGCGTGGAGCCGAGCAGACGAGAGCACTCAGGAAAGATCCTGTGGTTAAATAAGGAAAAGAAGGGGAAACAGACCGTGTGGTTGTTGGCCGCTGTTTGGGGCTTGCTTTCATTCACCCCACAGATACTGACTGAGTCCCTACTGTGAGCCCGGCCCCGAGGTCACAGCAAGGAACACGGCAGAGTGCTTGCCTTCAAGATCATACTCTAGCTGGTGTTGCAGAGTGGAGTAGGGCTGGTGCAGAGAACAGACAATAAACCGGTCTAAGATGTCAGGGAGTCCGGGTCCCTCTCTGTACCTCCCAACAGTGCCTCCAGTTCCATCACTTATACGAATTATCACACGACCCTTTATTGAAGCACCTGCTAGGTGCTGGGCCGTGTCTACTTCCTACGGGGTAGGTGCTAACAGCGCTGAGGAAATAGAGGCTCAGAGCAGTTAAACGACACGCCCAAGGTCACGCGGCTCCTGGCAGGGTTGAGGTTGAGACTCAGGCCTGTCAGGTCCCTTGCACATTTTGGAGGGGACTAGAGTGGTGGGAGCCAGACAGACACGACCCCGTGGCCTTGTGAACAGGAAGTCTGGCTGGGCAGACGGACACCTGAGCAGCCTCACGCACCTGCCTCTGCCTGGGGCTGTCTTGTCCTTCAGGACATCGTGCCTGCGACTCACATTGTCGGTAATAGTAACACCAACAGTGGCTGAAGTTTACTGAGCACTTGCTGCCTGCCGGTCACTAAACTCAGCACCAGCCCTGCTTCTGGGATCCACTTCACTCAGATGCGTAGGGGCTGTTACTGTACCCATTTCACAGAGGAAGCAACACAGACTCACAAAGGCTAGCGGGCGTGATGCTAGTTATGCGTCGCGGGTGCCCAGGGCAGTTTCTTCAGTGGTCAGTGAGAGGTGGGGTGAGATTGAACGGTCTCAGCCTAGTGGGAGTGGACAAAGCCGACATCAGAGTGCACAGCGAGGGCCCGCAGTGGCTTTGTCATCCCGAAGGACTTCACCAGCCGGAATCTGGGTGCCCGAGAGCTCTGAAACCAAAATGACCGTCCCTCATTTCTTCGTGACTCCTCCACGGCGCCTTTGTGTCTCAGGGGCCGAGCGCCGAGAGGACCAGTGTGGCAGGGAGGGGAAGGCCACGGTGCTCCGTGAGACTTCTCCTGGGTCAGGGGCCACCAGGAAGAACTCGGGGGGGTTGAATGCGTGGCAGGTGCCGCCGCCCCTCCCCCCCGGGGGTGAGGTGAGATTCAGCGATGGGGGGGGCTGGAAACAGGTCTGTAGTGAGTTAGGCCTGCCGTAGGACAGCAGAGCAGGGCGACACAGAATAACTCCCGTATTGGGCTGGCAGCCCCTCCCCCAGGAAGGAGCTGGTGAGAAGGGCAGGCTCCCTGCCCCCTCCTCGACTTGCACGCTTCATTCTTGGCATGAGAAAGGGGGCACAGTCTCCTCGCCACGGCTGGAGCCTGCCAGGGGGCCTGCCCACCGCAGCTGGGATGTGAGTGATCCCTGGGGACCGTGCTTGGTGTACCTGGGGCGGCCAGGGGCCAGATCGACAACTCAGGTCTGCTGTCCACCACGGGGTGTCCTGGGCCAGTCAGACCTTTCTCTTGGCCTCCGTGGATTCAGTCGTCAATGGAGATCTATGGAGACCTCTATTCCTTGTCCCTCTTGTAAGGAACTGTCACTACTGCCATCAATAAACAATGTAATAGCTGCAGCATCGGGGGCCAATTTCTCATGCTAAGAACTATGCTAATTCTTTACCATGGCCGGTTTCTTCGAGTGCCTTCAGCCACAGCCACGCAGGTAAAATGGTACTGTTATCACCCCGTTTCCTAGCAGAGGAACTGGAGCACGGAGAGGTTAGGCGACTCCACCGAGGGCACGCAGCTGGATAGTGAAGGAACAGATTTCTCCCCTGGCCTCCATCTGATTGTCTTTTCTCTGATGTCCTTGAAGGTCTGAGCCTATGTTGCCTGTCTCCCCTCGTGTTGAAGTTTCTTGTGCATTTGATTCTCTGGAGTATGAGGTGGTGCCCTGGATTGGGGGTGGGGGAGGCACTTTCCCTTTGCTTTTCTAGGGTTCTTGGGAATCATGGGACTGGGTGAGGCTCCTCACTTGCCCTAGAGCCCTGGGAGCATGGAGGGGGCTGAATCTAAGCCGCGTGCAAAGGCAGGAAGCGGCTGCCATTGCCAGGCGATCCGGACTCCCCTCACCCCTACCCCTGCCCTCCCACCCCCTGCCTGGCTGAGAGGCCTGCTCGCTTGGTGTCTCGTTTTGCCGAAGAGGTGGCAGGGGAGTGTCTGTCTCTTCTGATGTCCTGCCTTAGTGGGACTTAAGGCCTGGTCTCCTGTCCACTCCTGGCCTCCGTGTGAAAGCTCGGTCCTTGGCAAGCCAGCAGCCGCCTTCTGTTCCCACCCGCCCTGCTGTTCCCTTTGTCTTCAGCCGCTTGCCTTGACAGATGCCCTTGCCCTGCTGTGCCCAGCCCAGCGTCTGATCCGTGGACACGGCATGTCCTGCCTTCATGTAGCAAAAGTGTGCTGGGCACTATGCTGGTCCAGAAGTGGAGCTTGTGTGGGTGCCCTGGTGGCTCCCCACCGGCCCCGCTGCCCTGTGCCCGGCTCTTGGACGGGCACACATTCCTCAGAGATGTTTTCTAATGCCAAGGGAATGGTAAGGGCGGACAGCTGGGAGCCCAGGAGGTGCGCCAAGCATGCCCTTCCCTGCCCCAAAGCCGAGGTGCCCTCCCCGGAGTCACCCTACTCACAGGGCCCTCTGCTCTGCAGCACCCGGCAGGTCCGCACCAGTCATCTCCACGTTTCGTAAACCTGGAGACAGAGTCTCTGAGGGGAGAAGGAGCACACCCCAGTTGGCGTGCAGCAGAGCTGGGATGTGAGGCCAAGGGTTCTGGCTCCCGAGGCCCTGGGTGGCAGGGACACTGCGGGTGGGCTGGCGCAGAACACCCCGGCAGAGCCAGCCTCAGCACAGGGCAGCCGTCCCCTTGGGCGGGTGGGCAGGCCTACGTCCTGCGGCGGGCAGAGCGGCGGTGGGGCGGGGGACAGGTCCTTGTGTCTTAGCAGCCTGGGGAGGAGGCCAAGAGGCAGGTGAGGAGGCGGGTGGGGAAAGGAGCTCCCTGCGTCTGGGTCGGGGCGACCCGGGGCTCGGAGCCACTGGGAGGCCGCCTCCCTGCCTCCTCCCGCTCGGTGTGGGCCGCCTCCGTCCCCTCGGCCGGCAGCACGCTCCCGGTCCCGCTTCCCTGCTCTGGGCTCCGGGGCTGCTTTCTTCCAGGTGGCTTCGCTGCAACTCACCAGGCTCCGAGAGCAAACTTAGCCAGTGCTTGCTCGGGGCTCAGGGCATGCGCGGGCCTTCCCACAGACGGCCTCCGTCTTCGCCCTGGAAAGAAGACCCTGCTCTTGAACTCAGGCTGCAGGGGGGAGGCTGAGGCCCAGTGAGGCCAAGAGGCTGGGTGGCACAGGCCCAGATCGCTCCCTGCCAGCGTTCTCCCTCCTGCACCCCAGTTCCTCAGGGCCCTCCCACCCACACTGGAGAGGCTCCCAGTGTCGCGAGAGGGCCAGAGAAGAAGGAAGGGGACAGACGTCTGAAACACCAGCCATGGCTGGACTGGGTGGCTCAGCCTGCAGTCCCAGCCCTTTGGGAGGCTGAGGCAAGTGGATTGCCTGAGCCCGCGGGTCCGGGACCAGCCCGGGCAACTTGGTGAGACCTCGTCTCTACAATGCATAAACTTAAAAAAAATTGGCCAGGCGTGGGAAGCACAAAAGTGCCTGTAGTTCTGGCTACTTGGAAGGTTGACGTGGAAGGATCTCCAGAGCCCAGCAGGTCGACGCTGGGGTGGCCGTGAGCGTGCCACTGCCCTCCAGCCCGGGCTCCAGAGTGAGACTCCGACTCAGAAAATAAAATAAAATCCCAGCCACGATGGTGGCTGTGAGAACAAGAGCTGCGGTGTCAGGCAGGTGCCACGAGCAAGGCGGGGGCCGAGGGCGCTCCATGGACATACTCCTCGTGTCCTGCCTCACTGCCACGAGCAGGGTGCTGTCACGAAATCCCACTTCACAACCGAGGAGCCGGAGGCGCCCGGAGGGAGAGTCACAGAGCCGGGGATTGCTCTTCCCGGGGTTGGAACCCAAGCCTTCTGGCTCGGAGCCAGTGCGCTCTGTAGCTGGCAAAGATGCGGTGCGCGGTGCTGTGAGCGCGTTGCACGAGCAGGGGGCACAGGGTGGGCCGAGGGTGATCGTGGGCTGGAGGGGTCCCCCGCACTGGCCTTCCAGAGCCCGGGCGGCCGACCAAGGTTTTGGAGGCCGGTGGGAGTGTGCGTCACGGCGGGTGTTTGGGTCGCCCCCAGGAGGGGCCTGTGTTGTCTTAGCGCCCGCGGAGCGCAGCCTCCCCCTGGCCGGGCCGGGCTCCCAACAGGCTCTTCTCTCCCCCCCAGGGAGCCGGGAGGCCGCGTTCACCTACGCCATCATCGCCGCCGGCGTGGCCCACGCCATCACGGCGGCCTGCACCCAGGGCAACCTGAGCGACTGCGGCTGCGACAGGGAGAAGCAAGGCCAGTACCACCGGGACGAGGGCTGGAAGTGGGGTGGCTGCTCTGCCGACATCCGCTACGGCATCGGCTTCGCCAAGGTCTTTGTGGATGCCCGGGAGATCAAGCAGAATGCCCGCACTCTCATGAACTTGCACAATAACGAGGCAGGCCGAAAGGTATGCAGCCAGGGAGGGTGGCCACCGCGCCGCCGAGACCCGCGGGCAGCCCGGGGAGCTCTGGCGCGCGCAGGGCCCCGGGGCTCTGCGTCCGCCCGCGCTGCGCTCCACTCTGGCCTCTGCCTGCTGCTGGTCAGGCGGGGGGCTCCAAGCGGTCCGTTCCTGGAGGGCTGGGGTGCGTCTGAGCTGGGTGTGGCCCAGCGGGGCGGAAGG
>NW_007062055.1:22179-28951 GCF_000164805.1 Carlito syrichta
CACCTGGCCTGCCGGGGGTGATGTCCTGGGGTGACTTACAACGCCCTGCCCGTCTGGTTCCATGGCCAGGAGCTCCTGCCCGGGGTGGCACGTCCCTGCAGGCTTCCGGCTGCTCCTGCCTCCCGGTTCTGGGGCCGGGCCACCCTGCAGACCACAGGGCAGAGGCCCCGCCTGCCTCTCCTTCGTGGAGGCAGACCGGAGGAAGACAGGTGGCCTCCTCCTTCCCGCTTCGGTTTCCCCACCGGTGGCTGCCTGGTTGGGCCACAGCCAGGACAAAAGGAGAGCGAGACACGGCGGCCACGGGAAGTCGGGCTGGGGGAGGGACAGGCGAGAGCGCATCACACGAGCCACACACTCCGCCGGGCGTGGGGCTTGTGGCTGCTGCCCGGCCATGTTGCCAAGAGCCTGTGGGGCATGCAGACGCTGGGAACTGTCAGAGCTCCTAAAACTAACCTCGATGGGCCTCTTGGAGGAGGTGGACCTCCCAAAAATGAGCGAGGTTCGGCCAGGCAGAGAGGAGAGGTGCAGGCAACCCAGGTGTTGGGGCTGTGGAGAGTGGACAGAAGCCCAGAGGTGAGGGCTTGTGGCTAGTTCAGAGGCCCACACTGGCTGGTGTGTGGGCCTCTGAAAGGGGAACCACAGCTGGGGTGACCTGCCAGGTCACCAGCCGGGCCAAGGAGTGAGCGCCTTGTGTTCCGCCCGCAGATCTCCAGGGGTTGTCTTCTCACCACTCAAGTTTCAGCCACGATGTCCCCTCCCCAGCGGAGCTTCCCTTTTCGATCAACTCCTCGACTTTTCCTGGAGCTTGTCTTGTTCTGTGGCTTCCTCCCCTCCCTCGAATTTCAGCTTGCTGAGGACAGAGGCCTGGGGCGCCTCGGTGGCAGCTGCACTCCAGAGCCCGGCATGCAGTAGGCACTCTATAAATGTGTGTGGGGTGAATGGATGAGTACCGTGTGCTCACTGGGGAGCCACTGAGAGTTCTGGAGCAAGAGAGTGTGCCTGGAGTGGGATCTGGGCAGGCGGAACACAGGTCAGGCCGGACCTGATTTCCTGAGCACAGCAGTCATGCCAACCCAGTGGAACCCAGAGAGGTCCATACACTCCCCGCCTGCCAGGCTCCACTTTGGTCGGGGAGAACCCTTGGGGTGGCTTCAGCAGGCACTGTGCATTTTCGGAGCCAAGAGGTAGAACTGGGAACTCCCCAGTGGACCCAGGGAAAGGCCTGAGCAGCCACTGATCCAGCCACTTTGTGCTATGGGGGTGGAAATGCAGGCTCAGAGGAGGAACCGGCTGCCCCCTGGGGACTTGGGTCGGTGGCTGCACAGCCCAGCCGGAGCACAGCAAGACGGAGCCTGGCCCCAGGCAGCCAGACCCTCCGTCTCTGCACGGGGCACCCCAGGGTCCAGACACGGCAGGTACAGAGAGCCACCAGCTGCTGTGGGTTCCATCCTTGCGGGGCTTCAGTCTGCATCTGTCACTTGGGACCACGACCCTGGCCTCGTTCTGACCAGCGCTGCAGCGGGCCACTTATTCGAAGGCATGGGACACCCCACCCCCACCGAGGGACCCCCTCCCCTGCAGCCTGCCGTGGGCCCCCGCGCACAGGGGAGTCCGGGAGCCAATGGGAGCAAAGGGGCCAGCCTGCCGCTGCTCCTGGCTGAGAGCCTGGGAAAGGCTCGCAGATGTGTTTATCACCCGCTCCCTCACTCCTGCCGCCAGGAGACAAGACTCAACCTGACCACAGGCTCTGGGGCTTGTTGGCAGCTGGTGCCGGAGAAATGGGGGGGGCAGGGGACGCCTCGGAGGGGGCGCACCGCATGCCTTCTGCAGGCCCGGCGAGCGGCGGCCCCCAGGGCTGCCTCAGAGCCCACCAACTCGCCTGGCAGACGAGGGGGTGAAACGCCGCGGGGCGTCCTCTGCCCTCACAGGCCTGCAGCTTGGGTCCAGGCCCAGCAGAGCCAGGCCCTTGCCGGGGGGCGTGAGCCCTAGGGCGGAGGGGGACGCCACTGCTGGGGGCCAGCCGGGCTTCCCCTTTCCCCTGTCCTCGTTGCCTTGGGCAGTTGTGTGGCCTGCAGGGGTGAATCGGAACGGTCAGCTCGGGGACAGCTGCGGGGTGCAGACATCTTCTGGCAGGGTGGTTTTACAATCATGACTTCCCCGTCGGCATTTTTAGGGCCGTAAGGTTTGTAGATTGAAACCAAAGACCGCTCGGGCTGGGATTGCGGACTCTTGGGTCCATACCCCAGCACGTGATGTTTGGAGCCGCAGGGTCTTTGGTCAGGAAGGAGAGAGGAGTCAGAAACCTTGGGCTGAAATCTCTAAGTGGCAGGATCTCTGTGGCTTCGCACCACCTCTTTCCAGCCTTTTGGGCAGCAAGGAGGTGAGCTACCCACCGTTCTTGTCTGCGAGACTAGATGCTCAGTCAAGTGAGAGGATCGAGTAAGAGGACCCACCGTTGTGACTCAGGGCTAAACACTGCAGGAGAAACGTGTTACAGAAGGTGCAGGAAAGAGGTCAGAGGAGGAGTGCTCTCCCCTCGAAGAAGTCTGAAGACCAGCAAGGGAAGGGGAAGGGACCTCTCAGCAGGGCTTTGAAGGACAAGCGGGTGGTGGCTTCCCTGCCTTGAGTGCCAGGCCCCAGATGGGACTTCCTCTCATCCTGGACGTGCCCGGAAGGGGCACTGGTGGGGCAGTGCGTGTGGGTGGGCGGGGGTGTGCACCCTCTCGGGGACAGAGCAGAGGAGAGTGAAGGGGCTGTGGCCGTGACTGGCGCCGGAAGCCCGCCGGGGGCTCCGGGTGGGTGGCCGGGGCGGCTGTTTTGGAAGCATAGAAGGCAGCACCCACTGCCGGCGCACTTGGGGTGGAGGAATGGGGCCCCCGCACTGGGGTCAGGACCTGGGACGGAGGAGACAGGTTCTAGAGGGAGAGGCTGAGCGTGCTCTGTGGCAGCGGGCGGGGAGGAGCAGCCCTGGTTCCTGGATCTTAGCTCTGGAGGGCGGTCTTGGCTGGAGCTACTTCCCGGCACCCACCAGCGGGAGGCGGTCACGGAAGTCCTGGCGTGGACAGGGTGGCCCAGGGCAGGATTACAGTGAGACGGCAGGAGAGTCTGAGGCACAGCCTGGACAGATGGGCCCTCGGGAAGGAGCGCCGTGGTGGGGAAGAGCAGTCAGGAGGACCAGGGGGATCCGGGCCTTCGAGGCACCCTTGTCAGCACACGTAAGAGGTCCCCCGTGGGGCACAGATGCCCCGGCTGTGCGATAAGTTGACCCCTGCTGTCTCCCAGCCGTGGAACCCCGGCCAAGGGCCAGGCGTCTCCAAGCCTCCACGAGGACAGTGTACCTGGCAGGCCAGGCTGGCGGGCGTACTGTGCATCTAGCGAAGTGCACCAGGGAGTTCTGGGGGCCCCCGGGGAGGGAGAGGCCCCAGCCACCCCTTCCTGAGAGTGTGGGGACTGAGCCCAGGAGAGGCGGCCCTGGGGATGGGGCCCAGCTGGGACAAGGCTGGCCCCCGCTGGAATGCACCGCTCGCTCCGAGGGAGGTGAGCTCAGGGGGATGGAATTCCACCGGAGCGAGAAGTCACCTCCCAGGCCCTGCCCAGCCTCTTGCACACGGAGGGGTGTCGGTCTTGTCCCTTCCTGCCCTGCCCCGTCTGGCCCGGGTGCTCCCGGGAGCTGGATTCCCACCCCTGCCCTGGCCGCAGGCAGGCCTGTGAGTCAGGGGACGCCAAGGACCAGCCCCTGACGGCTGGGGTGGGGTCCAGATAAGGTTTGCTCAGCTATGCTCCTCTCTGCTGTCCCAAGGGCCACTTACATATTTGACCAGATAAAGTGGCCCGTGGTGGCATGCCAAGAACCCGAGGAGCCAGGCCCCGCCCAGCCTGAAACCGGCTGGCCTGGCCAGGCCGGAAGGAGCTGTGCCCAGGCAGCTGTGCCCTCCACTCCTGCCCCACACCTGGGCACAGTTCTGGGTTCTCGCCTTTGCCCGTGGAACAGCCAGCAGCCAGGGCCCGGGGACGTGGACCAGGCGTGGCCCTGGGCAGATCTCCTCTCTGGGGCCTGGGTTTCTCCCAAGGGGGTTTCTTCTCCTGGGTCTCAGAAGTGTCTTCTGGGTCTGACATGTGGAGTGGGGCAGACGCGGTGACCCTAGAACCCCTGGCCCCAAACCTTGCCTCCCGCTACCCTCCCCCACTCGCCACCCTCTGGCCACACACTCCTGGAGTCACCCAGCTTGTTCCCACCTCGGTGCCTTTGCACATGCGGCTCCGTCTATCTGGAATGCCCTTCCCCCAAACGTTGGCGTGGCTAGACCCCATTCAGATGTCACCTTCTCAAGGAGGCTCTCGCTGACTTGCCTCCCGAAATCCGCCGCATCTCCCCGCCCCTCTGCTTTCCCTGTCCCGTGGAGTTGTCTCACTTGCGCAGATCTTCGTGCCTGTCTTGCCGGTCACCTCCCGCTGTAAGCTCGGTGCCACAAGCGTAGGAATGGCCTAAGCCCACGGCGGCATCCCCTGTGCCTAGAACAGGGCCTGGCACCAAGTACGTGCTCACGAAATGTTTGTGAGTGAACGAAATGCCATTCATTCATGGGGGAGGGGGTTTCCAGGAGCAGCATTATTCGCGAAGGTGCAGGACCCCTAGTTACATTTGAACTTGAGGTAAACAGCCCTGATTCGTATTAGAAGTGTGTCCCGAATGTTGCATAGGGCATACTTAAACTAAACGATGATTCATCGTTTAGCTCAAGTTCAAATTCAGTGAGGTCTCTTGTGTTTTTTAATTGAGCTTCTGTCGAGATAATTATCGATTCACATAGACCTCACCTCGTCGTAAGACACAGAAACATCCCTTGCAGCTTTTGCCCGCTTCTCCCGGATGGTGACAGCTTGCAGAACTCTAGGACGATACCACAACCGGAAGGCTGATGCCGCCGGAGTTAGGACAGCGATGCCTCCAGGGTCCCCACGCCGCCCTTTGCAAGCCACATCTGCTTCCCGCTCTTCCTGGCCCCTCTTAATCCTTGGCAGCCACTCATCTGTTCATTTCTATGGTTTCGATCGATTTAGTGATGTTGCACGAATGGGCTCTTACAGTAAGGAACCTTCTGGGATTCGCTTCTTTTCACTGAGCATGCTGCCCCAAGATTAGTTCAAGCCGTTGTGTGTATCAAGAGAAAGTTCCTTTTCGTTGCTGGCTAATATTCCAAATATTCCACGGTAGAGATGCACCACAGTTGAATAGCTGTTCACCTGTTGAAGGGTGTTGGGTTTTCTTGGTTTGAGGTTTTCCCCCCAGCTTTGAGCTACTGCAAGAAAAGCTGTCACGAGCGTGTATGTACAGGTTTTTCTGTGAATGCAAGGTCCCGTTCATCTAGGATAAGTGCCCAAGGGTGTACATACATGGTAGTTGAATACTCACGTTTATGAGAAAGTGTTTCCCAGACCGGCTGTGCCGTCTTACATTCCTACCAGCGATGGTGAGTGGTCCAGTTTCTCTGCATCCTTGCTAGCTTTTGGTGATGTCACTATTGTTTAAATTTCTGCTGTTCTGAGAGGTGTGCGCTTTGCCTCATTGAGGTTTTAGTTGGGGTTTCCCAGATGGCTAGCAATGTGGAACAGCTTTTCACACGTTTATCTGTCATCCGCGTACACTCTTCAGCATAATGTCTGTTCATGTGTTCTGCCCAGTCTCTAATTCGATTATATTTTTACTGTTGAGTTTTGACATTTCTTTATTTATTCTAGACGCTAGTCTTCTGTCAGTCGTGTGGTTTACAAACCCCCTTTCCCAGTGTATAGCTTTTTAACTTAATATTAAGGTCCAATTTATCTATCTTTCCTTTTATGGATAGTGACTTTGATGCTGTCTGAGAACTCTTTGCTCAACCCCAGAGCCCAAAGATTTTCCCTTATTTTTTTTCCCAAAAGTTTTACATTTTGCATTAGATCTGTGATCTCTTTTCAAAAGTAATTCATTAATTTTTAACAATAACAATCGACAAAGGTACCTGCATAGTGAGCATCTGCATACCTCACCCTGAATGGTCCCCCACGTCTTTAAAATTAAAACAATTTTTTAAAATGGCACAAGTGTCTTTCTTTTTTGAAATTAGTTTAAAGCTTTCATTTATTTTTAATTGTGGTAAACCACGCTTCACATGAAACGTGCCGTCAGTTCAATGGCATTGAGCACACGCACACCGCCGTTCGGCCACCGGCGCCCTCCACCTCAGGACTCTTTGTCTTCCCGCACGAAAACTTTCCCCATGCAGCAGACTCCCCCCCACCACAGCTCCTGGCACCCACTGTGCTACTTTCCGTCTCCGTGAATTTGTCTGCTCTAGGGACCCCATTTCAGGAGAATCACATAGCATTTGTCTCTTTGGGGATGGCTCATTTCAGGGAGCACAATGTCTGGAAGGCCCTGTCATCCGTCGTGAGTTTAACTTTTGAAGCAGGTGTGGGTTGGGGGGGCTCGTTTCTCCAGCCCCCACCTCCGTGTGCAATCTGGCAGTTTTACGCTCTGCCGCCTCCACTGCTCCATCAAGGAGGGTGACCGCCAGAGACTGCCAAGGAGAATCATGGGTGTGTCTCTGAGTTGGAGACTCTCCCTTCCTCAGACCCGTCAAACCCGCCAGAGACCGAAACCCAGACCTGGGGGGCTCTTGCCGAGACCACATACCCCAGAAGAGTGGAGGAGCAGGATTCACACCCGGGGCCCAGCTCCCAGCTCCGACCTCCCTCCTGCTCCCTGTGGCTGGTGGAGGCGGGGGCAGTG
>NW_007062055.1:28971-54201 GCF_000164805.1 Carlito syrichta
TGGGGGCCGGCATCTGTGGGACGGCCAGGCCAGGGGAGGTGGGAGCCAAGACGGGAGCGGAGCGGAAGCCCTTGAGGACAGGCCGTGAGGCTGGTTTCCGTTTTTCCGTTTCCTCCGAGGACATACTAAGGGCGGGGCCCAGCCAGGTCCTCCGGTGATGCCACGGTGATAGCAGCAGACGGTTCCCGGGAAGGGGGGGGCGAGATAAGAGAGGCCACAGGGGGCAGGGGCAGGAGCAGCCCTTCCCCCAGAGGCAGGACATGTCCATGGCCCCAGCTCCGTGGGGTCTCGTCTCCAGAAACCCAGTTCTGGGCTGCCAAGACTGCCCCATCCCCAGCCCGGGATGGACACGGGGAGTCTGAGGCGAGCCCAGAGGCGGCGACGCGACACACTGGTCTGGGAGGAGCTGCGGCGGCTGAGCCTGGCGGGGGCAACCCCAGGGAGCTGTCACTGTCCCTCAGTCCCTAAGGACCGGGCAGGGCATGGTTGGGAGGGTGGGTGGAAGCACGTGGGGAGAAGGCAGGCTTCGGCTCAGGTGAGAAGCTCGCTCCCAGGAAGTAGGATGAGGCCTTGTGGGAGCATGTGGCTCAGGTGGAGGGGAGAGGCTCGCTGCTGGAGAATGCAGACGCGATTCTAGCATTCGTGGGAAGCGCGTGTACTCATGGGATCCCCACAGTAGCCCTGTGATGACAGCATCACCAGGAAGAAAACGGAAGCTGCCCACGGCAACACAGCCGGCCCTTGCCGCCCTGGGACCGTGAACCCGAGCAGCCTGGCTCCAGACTCAGCTCTTAACCACCAAGCTGTCCTGCCAGCCCCAGGAGCCTTGGACTCAGACGCTTTTCTCCCCACAGTCTCCCAATCCTGCCCTCCTGGGATCCCAAGATGTGGTCCTAAGATGCTCGGATCCTGTGATCTGGGGAACTGGGAGACTGCTGTCCTCAGCCCCTGCAGGCCCCGCTTTCTGGTCATCTGGGGTCTGGGGGTTATCCAGGCACTGTGCGTGCTTGCGCCGTGTAGCCTGGTGGTGGTCCTTGGGCTGCATCTGCTGCCTGGGAGAGGACAGGCCCAGGGAGGGGCTTGGCAGTGGGGGGGGTGCTGTATGTGGGCCCAGCAGGTGAGCGGCCCCAGGCTGCCAGGGGGGATCCAGGGTGAGACTGGACCAGGAGATGCCAGGGCATGCCCAGGAAGGCCCACACCTGCTGCCGAGACGAGGGCACTTCCTGAATCCCTGGAGTTTCTAGGCTTGCTCAGCCCCAGGAAGGGCAGGCTGGGAAGCCGCTCCTCTCCCCTGCTGCGCCCTCCTGGCTCTTCTAGACATTCGTGAGGCTCAGCTCGGCATGTTGCAGAGCCCAGTCTGGACCTGGCACCCTCTTGGTGACTTAGAGCGGCACAAATCCAAGACCAATGTCTGAAAACAGCCATCAGAGGTCTGCAGGCCAAGGTGCCGGAAGTGCCTGTGCTCCACCCTCCCCGTCACAGGTATGCACGCTGGGATGGACTGGCGTAGCGTGCTTGGCGTGGTGTGTGAGCTGGGCTCTGGTGCCTACTTCTGGCTTGGCTGCTGGCTAGCTGTGTGGCCTTGAGCCTGTTACTTTGCCTCTCTGTGCCTCTGTTTCTCCATCTATAAAACAGGGTCACCAACAACTCCATAGAGTATCGTGAGGGGTAAATGAGCACATGAATTTAAAGTGCTTAGAGCCGTGTCTGATACAATCACAAGCCACATGTGGCTGTTTCAGTTTAGATGAATGACAAATAAATATGATAAAAAATTCAGGACCGCAGTCCATGTTACAAGTCCACTGTGGCCACCTGTGACTCGTGGCTTCCATATTGGACAGACCCACGGTGGCAGGAAGATCCGTTGGACGGCACTGGCTTAGCATGATGGGTGCAGAGTCAGGGCTCGGGTGCTGGGGTCACTGTCAAGGAACCCACAGAGGTCTTGGCGGCGGGGGGGGGGGCGGCAATCCCGTCACCCCTCCTCGAGCCTCCAGCCAGCCCGAGGGGTCTCAACTCATGGCTGTCTGACTTCTCTTGGAAGGAATTCCCAGTGTGGTGGCTGCCCTGCAGCCGGGGGCTCCTGTGAAACCCACCTGAGGCGGGAGGGAGCAGCCTGGCGCGGCCCTGAGAGGTGAGGTCGGGCTCGGTTACACCACGGTGAGACCAAGTCAGAAGGCGCCCACCAGGGACAATCGCTGCCTTGTCCTCAGGAGGGGGACGGGGACTCCCGGGTGTTATCGAATCTACCAGGATGGGGGCGGGAACCCAAGCAATGGGGGACGTGGGTGGGGGCGGAGCGGTCCTGGAGGAGGGAGGACCGGGTGGCCGGAGGACCGGGAGGGGCTGGCACCGAGAACCGGCAGCCGTCCCTCGCCCTCATCCCGAACACTTGCTGTCCTGCGAGGAGAACTCCAGGCCGGTGTCATGCCAGGGTCCCCCTCGAGGGACTCCTTGCCTGCCAAAGGGGCTTCCTTCCATCACCGCCTTCCAAGGCGCAGACGGAGAGAGCCGAGCAGCCGGCTCACGGTGGTGAGCGCTGGCTCCCGCCCTGCCCAGGCGGGGTTCTAGGTGCTTTCCGGGAGATCATCCCTCCAATGTGCCCGGCGTCCCTCGGAGTCCTTGTCAGCTCCATCTCACAGCCGGGCAGCTGAGGTCCAGGTTGTGACCTGAGCAGCCCCCCGGGCTCCTGGGCAGGAGAGCTGGGCAGTCCCGGGCTGCTCAGGCCTCCTCAGGACATGGCGGGGCTGGGGGCAGACTCCCAGCCAGACCAGGAGGGCAGGTGTGAGCTGCTTGCTGTGTGGCATTGTGTCCCCCCTCAGGCCTGACACTCTGTGTGCTGGCTCCATTCCAGGGTCTCAGTTCCAGGGTCTCGGTAAGTGATCTCACCGGGAAGGGCCTGTTGTCCTGGGACAAACTGAGGCGCGGAGTTGTTAAGTGCTGAAGATCGCCTAGATAGAAAGCATCTGAGCCAGGATGGCCTCCCAGCCAGCCCCTGCCCCCTGCAGCCCAGGCTCTGCCTGTCCTATGTGTAGGGTCTTCTTAGACGTGTGTGTGTGTGTTTTGGACCTGGAAGAATCGGGAGTATTTTGAAATAGTAAGGATCCTAATATGACGTTGGAAAATGCTTTCTAACGTGCAGGACCTCTTGTTAACACTCTTTCCGGGCCGAGGCTGCCACCCCTCCTCCAGGTGAGTGACGTAGCTGTGCCCATTTTTCAGGCTAGCCCCCTGAGGCTCTGGCTGGGACCGCTCAGTCCACGGGGAGATTTTCTCTGCTGGGGTTTGAGAGTCCCCGGCAGGAGACAGGCCGGGGCTCCTGGCCAGACCATGCTGGGAAGTGGGGAGGACACAGGTGTGGAAAGAGCGTGTCTGAAACCCTGGGGAGCAACGTGTTTGCTGTGTGACCATGGCAGCCAGCCCTCTCTGAGCCTGTGTCCCTGTGGGGAGGCAGACAGTGAGCGCTGGTGCCTCCCAGAGGGGCTGTGCAGGAGAAACGAGAGGGCGTCCCCAAAGCCCTCCGTCCTACCCTCTCGTGCATTGTGGTGCTCAGGAAGCCGCGGCTGCCCTCGCGAATGGTAACGCCGGGATGAGTCGTAATCGTCACGTAGCGGTGGTGGTAGCCGTCATCGCTTTGAAGCCACAGCCAAGCTGTAATCCCGCCATTCTGTGGCTAAGGGTGGTTCTAGCTCTAAAACTCCGTTTTTCCACGCGCTGTCCGCACGGCCCACTGGGAGACCTGTGGAAGAGGAGCTGTTCAGGCTGTTACTGAGTTTCGTCACTTCACTGGGCAGGGAGGGACAGGACACCGAGCCGCTGCAACCCCACACGGCCCTCCCCTCTCCGAGACAGGTCTGGCGGCCGTGTCTGAGCAGCCGCCCCCAGGGCGACGCTGCCCTCGTCCTTTCCGGCCCCACGCCACACTGACCCCAGGAAGCTCCACATGGCGGGGCCGGTAGAGCGGTCCGTGAAGTACAGCCTCCAGCCCAGACCGTCCATCCGCATGACGCCTCGTGCGTCCGGCCGCCCACCCTGTCCCCCTGCTCCAGGATGTCTGTTGGCCCGTGGGGACTCACCTGTCCTAACCCTGACTCCAGGATCTTTCTCCCACAAACTCACTCCCTCTCGCCTTCCTCTCTCTCGCCTGGTCCAGTTGGTCGGTTCCGTCCTTCCAGTGGTCGAGGCCAGAACCTTGGCCTTGACCTTGACTCTTCTCTCCCTTTCACATTCAGTGTGTCAGTTCTGCCTCTGGCCTCTATCCGGGATCTGCTCCCTCATCTCAGCTGCACCCCCGGCCCCAGGACCCAGGCCGTCAGCTGCCTTCCGTGCAGGAGGACAGCAGCTTCCTGGCTTGGCCCCCTGCAGTCTCTCAAACGTACGGTAAATCCTGTCCCTTTTTTTTTTGAGTTGGAGTCTCACTCTGTCGCCCAGACTGGAGTGCAGTGGCCGCTCCTGGCCCCCGCAGCCTCGACCTGCTGGGCCCCGGCGATCCTTCCGCCTCAGCCTTCCGAGTAGCCGGAACTACAGGCGTGCGCTACCACGCCTGGCTGATTTTTTGGTTCATTGTAGAGATGAGGTCTCGCCAAGTTCCCCAGGTGGGTCTCGAACCCGCAGGCTCAGGCAATCCACTCACCTCAGCCTCCCAAAGGCGTGGGATGACGGGCTGAGCCACCGAGCTGCTGGGCTCAGGTGATCCTTCCTCCTCAGCTTTCCAAGTAGCTGGAACTACAGGTGTGTGCCACCACACTACGCCCAGCTAAGCTTTTGATTTATTGTACAGATGAGGTCTTACCATGTTGTCCAGGCTGGTCTTGAACCCCCGGGCTCAGACAAATCTCTTGCCTCTGCCTCCCAGAGTGCTGGGATTACAGGTGTGAGCCACTGTCCCTGCCTGCTCCGAGCCTCGCAGGGACTCCCCTCCCCCCCAGAGGAGAGGCTGGCGTCTTCACAGCAGCCAACAGGGCCCTGCGTGACCTGAGTCCTGGGCCCCTTGGACCCCCTCCCTTCTCCTTTCCCTTCGCTCGGTCTGTCCCACTTGCACCGGCCCCTCACTCTTCCTCGCGTACACGCTGGGTCAGTCCTGCCCCAGGGTGTGCCCTCGCCATGCCCCCTGCCGGAGGGCTCTGCCCCTAGACGTTCACCTCCTCAGGTCTTTGTGCAAGTGCCACCTCTCAAGGAGGACTTTCCTGTCTCTGTGAAACTGCCCTCCTGCCTGTCTCACCACTTCCTGTCCACTGCCGTGTTTTATTTTTCTACAGAGCACACGTAACCACCTGACAGGATATTGGCGGTGTGCAGAGTGATCCCACCGTGGCTGGGAAAAGGTAGTGTGCTTGCCACAGAAGGCCTCCTGTGGGAACAGTCCAGGCTCAAGGAGAAGCTTCCTTCCTACCTTGTTAGCTCTGTGCCTTCAGTATGTGTTCCAATGGGCCCATGGTGGATGAATATTTTCTTTTCAAGCACCATTGTAGCTGTTGTCTTACTCCAGGCACTATTCCAAGTGCCCTGTACGTATTTGTCCGTAAAATTTTCATAAGGACCCAGGGAGATAAGCGCCGCGATCCTCTCTTTTGCAGACGAGGAAACTGAGGCACAGAGAGAGGTTCGGTGACTCGCCCCAGGCCGCACAGCGGACATGAGTCCAGGCAGACTGGCTCCAGAGTCTACTCTCAGCATGCTGTCCTCTGTTCATTCACTTACCCCTTCATGAAGTAGTAATAGAGTGTCTTCTTTGTGGCAAGTGCAAGATTCTGGAGTCCAGCAGATGACTGAAGAACGGCCCCTGCCAATGGGGAGCTCACGGTCCAGTAGGAAATGAGGAGTCAGTAAACGAGGGGAAAGGGAAGACATCTTTATTTAGCAACCGACACCGACACCGGCTGCGCTGCAGCTCCGTGGTAGGCCCTGGCACTCCGGGATGAATGAGCCGCCCTTTCTTCCTTTGAGGGGCCTGTACGCTAATGAAGATGAGGAGAAGTTGTGACCTGAATTCAGCAGCGGAGCGCGTCGGCGGTCTCACCGCTCAGGGGCTGGCTTGGATGAGTGGGTGGCTGAGCGGCAGGACGGACGGGTGGATGGATGGAGAGGTGGACGGAGGGGCAGATGGGCAGATATTTGAACAGATGAAGAGATCATATCTGGAAGGATGGACGGAGGGCTGGCTGGATGCTTGGATGCTGGGTGAATGGATGAATGGGGGAACGGGTGGACGACTGGACGGACGGATGAATACTGATTTGGGAAGATGGCTGGGTGAACGGACGGGTGAAAGCTGAGGTCATTGCTGGAAAGTTGGACATTTTCCCAGTGAGATCACCAGACCGGCTGAAAGAAAGGCTTGGAAATCCATGCATTGATTCATTCAACAAATATTTATTAAGCACCTATTTATGTGTCTGGTACTGTTTTAGGCGGTGGGATTAGCCATGGTACTTGCCTTTATGGAGCTGACATTCTGGGAGAGGGCAGGCCACAAACAAATAATAGAATATATATAGAACCTATTGTCAGAGAGTAATGAGTGCTGTGATGAAAAAACAAAGCAGAATGGGAAGGCAGAAATGCCAGGAGGGGGCATTTTATGTTGGGCGGTCAGGAGAGGCCTCTCTGAGAAGGTGAGTTCTTCGCGGGAAATCTGGAAGGAAGCCATCTGGGGAGCTGAACGTGAGTCAGAGGGAATAGCAGTTTCAAGGGCTGGGAGGCAAAGAGGCCAGTGTGGCTCCCAGGGAGACGAGGTCACAGACAGGTGCATTCAGGAGTCGGGGCTGCAGCGCCCTGGGAGGGCCCGGGGTTTGGCTGTGTCTCGGGAGCTGGTGGAGGACGCCAGTTCAGGGATGATCTGCATTGGGAAAGGTGCCACCCGCCCTGCACCCCTCGGGTCCCCAGCCCTGATCCCTCCGGGCCGCCTCAGCTGGGAGGCTGTCAGCATTTTAATTACAGCTCCCAGCGCTGGATGGCTCACAGCTCAAGCGCAAAACAGGCCCTGGGCAAAGTCGGCACCTCTGAGTGGTTCACTTGCTCACCGCTTCTATATTTCACGCTCTTTCGCGCTCGTGGGCCAAGTTTTCAGAGAGAAAACGAAGGAAGAGTTTGGGAGGGATTGGTTAAGCTTGCTTTTTGGTTTGGTTTGGTTTTTTAAACACACGACGATCTACCTTGTTTCCTAAGACAATTTCCCAGCCTCGAAGAAGTTACCGGGGCCGACACACGGTGTGCTCCGTGATGGTGCTCCTTTCTCGACAAGAGAGTCTGTGCCCTTGCAGGGCTGCCATCTTCCCTTTAAAGCATGCGTGTGCTTCCTGGTGAGCGAGGGGGTTTAGAGGACACTGACGTCTGAGTGGGTGACTCAGGGGCAGAGGCCTCGATGACTTACTGTTTCACACGATCCGGGCTGGGCTTCAGGCCATGGGCTCCCCACGACCTGAGGCTGGGATCCCCTCCAAGACCTCCAGTCCAGGGCTCTGCAGGGCTTCTCAAACCTCATCTGCACACGTCACCTGGGGAGTGTGTGGAACTGCAGCTTCCAACCCCAGGTGTAGGTCTGGAGCAGACCTGACCCCAAGTGACGCAGACGCTGCTGGGGTCTTAGAGTCACCCTTGGAGCAGCGGAGATTTTGACCAGCGCCGTCCAGTAGAAATGGAAGACGAGCCGCGCGTGTGATGTAGCATGTGCTGCGAAAAGGTAAAGAGAGGTCGCATTAAGTTTAGGAAGAATGTATTTCATTTAATCGAATGTATCTCCAATAAGGTCATTCCCTACATAGGCACCTTCAAGTCAAAGATGTGAACGTGCATTTGCGTGTCCAATCACATAAGCTAGTTCATGTGTCTGGCGTGCATCCTCTATGAGAGGTTGTGCTCATGTGCGCTTTCCTGTATGCTACAGTATGGAGTACAGTCGCACAGTATCTTTATTTCAAACCCAGGATGCTTGGAAGCAAGTGTCAAAGCAGCAATGATGTAGCTGGTCCTGTAGAGTCGGTTGTGTTAGTTGGGCACCTAGGCTAACTTTGTAGGACTTGCGAACAGATTGGACTCACAAACACACCCTCAGAACGGAACTCGTCCGTGTGTAGGGGACTTACTGTGGTATCGCTTCAGCATGTGATCGAGTTGAAAGTCCTGAGCAACCTGGTGCTCTCTTTTTCTGTCGAAGTCTTTGAAGTTTAGTGTTTGCTTTAGGCTTGCAGCACGTCTCAATTTAGACGAGCCACACTTCAGGCACTCATGTGGCCAGTGGCTCCGGTTTCAGAGGCTGCAGGCCTAAATCCGGCTTGAGTCCGTGTGGGGTTGGAGCACTCACTACCTCCTGGGAAGCCCACTCTGCCTGCGGGACCTGTGTTGGGAGTTGCCCCAAGACTTCTCCCTCCAGATCCCCAAGCCAGCTGGCGCCGTCTGCCCGGGACTGTCCTACCAGACTTTGGAAGCTCCGACCAGGTCGCCTTGAAGTGCTTCTCCAGCTCCCCCAGGGGTGGGGTGCCTCGCGTTTTCTGCCTTAGTTACCCCCACAGCAGCCCCGAGATGGCTTTTGTGGCTGTTCTTAGCTTCTGCTTTTCTTATCGAAGAACCAGCCTCAGAGAGGTGAAGTGACATCCTCGGGGTGACCCAGCCAGGAGGTGGCCAGCAAGGACTTGAAGTCAAGACGCTAAAACCTTCTTCTTCCTCTGCTGTAACAGGCTCTAGTTCCTTCGGTGGGACCCGGTTTCAAGGGACCCTCCAGGTCCACTTACACGCCTACAGAGACTGGCTGGCCTGGGTGTGACTAGCAGGGCCTTAGCGATGGCGGGAAGGTGGACACCAGAAGCCCACAGCTGGGACAGAAACCCATGCCACCCAGGGGGAGCAGCCTCACGCCACCTTCGACTGGGAACTGAGGAGGGACAGAGCTAACAGGGGTGTTTTTCCCAGCCACCCAACGGGGAAAAAGCCCAACTCCACCAGGGGTTGGAAAGCAACATCTCAGAGGAGATGTCCTTGCACAAGTGTCCCAGGGCTGGTTACGGTGCAGCGTAGAAACTCCCAGACACCCACACGAACGGGGCAAGGCCGGGGCTGTCCTTCGTGCCTCGGGGAACTCCGTCCCAGGATAGGGGCCTCCAAGGGCTTCGCTGGTAGCTGGCGGCCTGGGCAGGGCCTTGATGGGGCCTGGGCAATTCCCTGGGGGGCCCGGGGGCCCTGAGGCCGTTGGGGTGTGCCCCTGCCCCAGAGCCCGGCCCTGGGCACTTCCGCCTGGATCGTCAGGGCCTCTTCCGCAAGAGCCGCCATGAAGGAGTGGCCAGCTAGACTCTCGAGCAAGGGCAAATCCGTTCCTCGCTCATTCATTCGTTCGCTGGGAAGTTCTTCAGCGCGTCTCCTGAGACACAGGCCTCTTGGACGAGGCAGGCCGGGCCCTGCACTTCTGGAGCTGACACGGGCCGGGCAGTGAGAGACAGGCCAGCTCACCCAAGTCCCCGAAGGGCCGGAGGACGTCAGGCAGGGCAAAGTGCTGATGGGCAGAGGGAACAGCAGCAGCAGCGGCCTCGGGGCAGCACGGGCTTGGCGCGATCCAAGAGCCCCGGAGAGGAAGTGTTCACGGAAGGGTTTGGCAGAGCTGAGAGCCAGTGGGGGCCCTGGGGCCCGAGGGTACAGCGAGGTTGGTGTTTTCCTCCGAGGCTGCCGTTTGACTGCCCCCACCCTCATGCCCACGAGTGTCCTGCAGGGCGCTGGGCTTCAGCCAGGGGAACGAGGCCCCAGCACTCAGCACTCGCAGTCTCGTGGGAAGTCCATCCAGGGCTCCTTTCGGGCCCCGACTTGTCTTCCTTTCCTGCCTGTGGCCGTCAGTGCTCCCACAAGCTTCTGTCCAGCACTCACATCTACCCCTTTGTTCTTTCCTGCCCCGGGGCTTTTGCCCAGACACTTCTGCTACGGGTGACGGCCCTCCCTTGCTTTTCCAGTGGCGAACACCTCTTCATCCTTCAAAACCCACGGGTCACCTCCTCCAGTCTTAAGTCTGCACTGCTCGATTACCCTATGGCCGTGCACACAAGCCCTTGTTTGAGCCCGGCGCCCCTGGAGGAAGACTCTTACTGGCCTGGTTGTATCTCTGACCCCCTGAGGTCAGAGACCTTGTCCAACCGCCCTCACCTTCCCAGCACCCAGCACAGGCCCCGGCCTTGAGGGGATCCCACTGGAGGGCTCAGAAAGGACAGAGTGGATGGAAGACATTCCCAGGGCTCGCTCCGCCTGGCCACATGCAAGGGTTACCCTAGGCTCTTTAAAAAATATCCGGCACCTGGCCACACCCTAGGCCCATGAGATCGTGACCGCTGGGGGTGTAGCCCAGGCATCAGCAATGCTCAGTGCCTCTGATTCTGCAGGCGGCCCTGTCGCCTGGAGAGAGACCTGCAAATCCTGACTGTGCATCTGGAGGCCGGGCTGCGCCTGGCGTGTCCACAGGGGGCCTAGGCACGCCCGCTGCTGTGGGGGCAGCTATGTTCCGTGGGGCCAAGTTCCTCGGGACGCTGGGCCAGTGGGGTCTCTGGTCTGCTTGTTTTTACAACAGCTTCATTGAGATCTAATTCACATTTCATGCCATCCACCCATGTGCAGTGTACAGGTCGGTGGTTTCTAATGTCCGGAGTTGTGTAGCCGTCACCACGGCCTGTTTTAAAGCTTTTCGGCACCCCAGAAAGAAGCCCCATGCCCATTCCATGCCTCCCCTCTCCCCATGGCCTGGCAACCACTGACCTGCTTTTCACGGCCATGGATTTGCCTGTTCTGGGTGTTTCATGTAAGCAGAATCAGACACTGTGTGGCCTCTTGTGTCTGGCGTCTTTCACTGAGCGTGATGTTTCCAAGGCCCGTCCACATTGTGGCATGTGTCAGCGCTCCCTTCCTGTTTAGGGCTGGATGGTATTCCGTCGTATGGACAGGCCACACTGTGCTTCTCCATCGACGGACATTTGCGTGGTTCCGCCTTTTGGTTGCTGTGAATAACGCTGCCATGAGCGCTCATGGACACACTCGTGGTTGTGCGTTTCTAGTCTGAGCGTCGCGCTGCCCTGGGCTGAGCCCCCCCCATCTGGGAAGCCCAGGATCTTCGGGTGGTCCCTGAAAAAAAGAACCCAGGGCTCTGGCCAAGCCGAGGGCCTGGGCTGATGGAGAGGGCCACACCCTGGCCCCTGGGTCCGTGTCCCTGAGGGGCTGGCCAGGGCCGTGCGAGCCAGCAGGTGCTGTGGGTGCGGGCTTGGCCCTCATCAGCTTTCGCAGTCGATTCCCCACCAAGGGGGGCTTCCAGGGCCTTCTCTCTGGTTTCTGCGTGCGTCCCTGTCTGTCCCTCCAGCTCAGGTCTTCCTGCCTGTCCTCCGGGCGGTGACCCCAGGGAGCCGCCCAGATGCTGTCAGACACGCACCCCTCTGCCCCGATTGGAACTGAGGACAAAGACTCCATGGGCCTCTGGGCCTGGCTCCCCACCAGGCTCTGGCTTCGTGACTGCTCCCTGCCCACTCCCGACTTGGCCTTTGCTCATGCTGTTCCCTCTGCCCAGCTTGCCCTTTCCTCCCTTTCTGGCTCGCCGGCTCCTCCTCAAGGCCCCGTCTCCGCTCGGGAGGGCCACGTCCCCAGCTTCTCACTCCAGGCAGCTCCCCTGTCCCTGCTTCCAGTCACTCACTCAGCAAGTATTTCCCGAGCACCAGCCAGGTTGCCGGCACTGGCCTAGGGACCAGCAGTCCCCTGGGGGATGCACCAACCAGGTCCCTGCCCCTGGGCAGTTTGCATTCTAGTGGGACACGCCAGCAGCCCAACACGTAAAACAGTGCTTTGTCAGATGCTGTCCCCGCAAGGGCGCAGAGCAAACCAGGGCAGGGTGGGGGTCAGGGAGAACCACTGGAAGTGCGAGTTTGCGCAAAGCCCAGGAATGAGGGAGGGAGCCGCGTAGGCAGTGGGGAGAAGTGCCCTGGACAGAGGACGGCAGAGGCCCTGAGGCAGGTGCATGCCCACTGTGGCCGCAGGAGTGAGCCAGGGGACAGGAGACGAGGTCCAAGAGGCCATGGACAGACGTCTGGAGGACCGGCAGAGAGAACAGCACCCTGGACGCACGCACCCAAGCCCCAGCTCGACAGCCCCCGCCAGGGGCCACAGCCCGCAGCCGTGTTTCCTCTCCACCCCAGCGCCGCACAGCTGCCAGGGTTTCGGGTGCATCCCAGGATCCTGTTGGTTGCCCACACGTCCTTCAGCGTGCCTCTCGAATCGATACGAAGTTCAAGCTGCGTCCCGTCGTCACCCGAGCCAGACGAACACTTGCTCCGTGCCGCCCGACACCCTGTCTGCTGTGGCTGTCTCCGGCTATCTTGCCGACACTTCCAGTCCACGCGGGAAGGGGACCTCGGGGGCTGAGGCTGCGGGAGGGTCAGGCTTGTGCCTCCCTCCAGAGCCCCGGCCGGCGTGACAGTGCTGGCCTCTTTCCCCTTGCCCGGCCTCTCCCCTCCCAGCCTGGCTCAGGGCAGGGATGAAGTTGGCGTGTGGCAGAAAAATGAATGAGTGAGTGAGAGTGAAAGAACGAATGCCAGGCTCCAGCTGTTCGGAGGAACGTGTGGGTTTGGTGGCTTCATGCCCCTCCCACGGGCCTCCCGGCACCGCGTGCTGGAGTTAGGGTTCCCCAGCCGCCGCGCTCCAGGCCGCAGGCCACATTTCCCCCCCACCTGGGCCCTAGGACAGAGCCCCTGGAGGCCGCTGGGCCTGGGGAGAGCTCGGAGAGGGGGCGGAGCGCGTCTGGGAGAGAGGCCGGGGCGAAGGCTGCACCCTGTGGTGCTCGGCTGCTCAGCCTCGGAAATGGGTTTGCTATCTTAAATGCCTGTGGCGGGAGGGCTGGTGTCAGCTCCAGGGTCCGGCAGAGCAAGATTGAGGCGAGGCCCGGCCCGGGCCCCGGCCAGCATGCAGCGGGTCTGCCTGTTGGCCCGCCATCCGCGAGGCCTTCACCTCGGAGAGGGTGTGAGGAGGCGGTGGCGGGACCCTGCGAGGGAGGGGCTGTGGGAGCGTGTGCTGTGTGGGGTGGATGGCACGGGGTGGGCGCCTGCGTGTGGGCTGGGGGCAATCGAGGGACGTGCAAGTGTGCACACGCGTGTGAGAGCGTGTGCTTCAAGTTTGTGGCAACATGTATGACAGTGTCTGTGGTGCCTGTGTGGGGTCATGTGGGGGGGATCACGTGGGGGTGTGGCCGTGGCAGGCGCCCAGGCTGGTCAGGGTGGGTGTGCTCCATAACCTGGCAAGCGCAGGATGTCAGAGGCCCGGGGTCCAGGCCAGGAGCCCCAGCCCTGGTTTGGGTCGAACCGCGGTTCCAGTGGCCCCTGGGGCACTCAGGCTACCCGGCTGCATTCCAGGCCCTGTCCCTGGAATGCGGCTTCTCCCTGCCATCCCCACCAAGTGGGGCAGGAACGTTTGCTTGAAGTCACTGCGTTCAGTTTGATTTAAAGAATGCACCCAAAAGAAAATACTCCAAGTGTTTGCCGGAGAAAAAGCGACTTTTCCCCTCTTTCATCTGAGTTGCCCAGAGGAAGACAGCTGCAGCCGGGTGGAATTCGGCTTCTGTTCATGACAAATCTACCAGGAGGAGGAGTGGGGGGGCGGGGGGAAAGAAGCCTGGGGCGGAGCCAGAGGAGCTGGAGGGGGTGGATGGTGGGGGGGTTGGCGGGAGAAGCCTGAGGGGCAGAGGAGCGGGAAGAGGGCTGACAGAAGGAGCCCTGGGGCAGGAGGAGGAGCGGGAGAGAAGCCCTTGCCGGCGGCTCTGGGCCAGGCCCTGGAGGCCCTCCTGGCGGGCATCCCCACCCGTCAGCGCCCGGGGCCAAGCCGTCCGCCCACGGCATGCCATCCTGCCCCGGGACAGGGACCCGCGGTGGGCCTCTGCCAGCAGGGTGTGTCCCAAGCAGGGGTCTGGAGACATGCACCTGCCGGGAAGTGAGGATGCAGCCCTGGGCCGGGAGAGGAGGTGGCCTGGCTTGCGACGGAGGCTCCGGCTGGCCCCCTGAGAAACACGGAGCTGGGCTCCCCCGAGGGGGCGGGGGACGGGGCCTGGGTCCCGGCACCCAGCAGAAGTCGTCTGCTGGGACTTCTGGGAAGGCGTGTGGCCTTGCGAGAGGTGACTCCCATCAGGGAAGGGGTTCCCCAGGGAAGACGCAGCTGCTGGCCCTCAACTGCCACAGGCCCGGCCCCTGGGGAGCCCGTGCCTGGTCCAACGGAGGGGTCTCAGTGGAGCGCAAGTGTCCACCATGCACGGCGGCCCGGGCGACCGTGGCTGGGGGGCGCAGCCATCTCGGCCTACCCGCCCTCTTTCTGTCCAGCGGCGCCATGGAGCCCTAGAGCCACAGTTCCAGCTCTTCTGGCTGTGTGCCTGTGGCCAGCACTGTGGCTCTGTGGCACCCCGGCTTCCTCCTCTGTAGAATGGGGTGACGGTCGTAGATCTGCCTCCTGAGGTTGCTTTGGGGATTCGTTGTTCCACTCTTGAAGCCCAGCTGACCGACGGGCAGCGGCTCTTGTCAGAGGGGCGCGTGGTTCCTGCCCCGTGGCACTCACGGTCCGGTGGGAGGGACAGGTACCCACACAGGCGTGTGAGGACACAGAGCGGCTGGCACGCGAAGCCGGTGTGGAGCCTGATGCTGAGAAGCGGTCCCCACTCTCATCCTGAGTCCAGCACAAGAACTGCCCGCTGTGTCTCAAGTCACTGGACGGTCACGGTCCCGGCCGCCATGCCCCCGGGAGCCTCCTCTGCCCGGGCACTGTGCTTCTGGCCATGTCGTTCTGAGGCTGCCACCCCCCGGTGTGGGCTGGAGAGAAAACGGCGGTGGCCGATGGACCCAGTGTCCCAGCCAGGGTCTGACGGACGGCACAGTCAGGGGTGATGTCAGAAGGGCAAGCTTACTAACGGGGTGTGGGCAGGACTCGGGCGGTCCTCAGAGGGTCCTGCAGCACCTGGGCTGGCAGTGGCCGGAGCTCTGGAGGCCCGGGGGCCTGGAGGCAGTGGCGGTGGAGAAGGTGTGACGGGGAGAGGAAACACCCAGCATGGGCTGAGGCTCCAGGGAAGAGGTCATCACCGCCGCCATGTGGCCTGCAGACAGTCCCAGCGTCTCTCTCCACCTGCCCTCTGGCACCTGCGGGACCTCCGTAACCGGACTGACCAGAAGCTGGAGGGCAAGGAGCTTGGAGGTGAAGGGGCACGGTCAGCCCCTCGGGTAGGGGGAGGGGGCAGCGGGCAGCGTCCATCCCACGCAGGATGGGTAGGGGGAGGGGGCAGCGTCCATCCCACGCAGGATGGCGGAAGCGCGTCCCTTGGCTGGTGGCGCAGGGCCAGCAGTCCCTTCACGTCAGCATCTGGTCCTCTTGCCCGCGGGCCACAGGATGGCTGCCTGAGCTCGCGAACCACGCTCTTGCCCCGCGGCATCCGCAGGCAGAAGCAAGGGGTCGCGCTCCCAGGTCGCTCTTCCGATCGGGCGATGGCTGGTGTTTCCAGCCCATGTGGGCAGAGGCAGGCGGGCGGCCACGAGGAAACGAAGAGCCGGAAAGCTCGCCCTCTTCTCTTGGGCCGCTTCTGCCCTCACTAGCGTGGGGCGGACGAGGTGGGATTTGAATCAAGGTTCTTGGCCTTCCCAGCCCTGCTGCCGGTGCCCGCTCTTCTGCGGCCTCCGTCCGCCACACGGCGCTGCCCCGGAGGGACTGATCCGGACAGCCTGGGCCACTCCTGATAGCCTGGGGTGCAAGTGGCCTGGACCTGACCGGCCCTGCAGAGCAGCCGGGTTGGCCAGCCCCAGAGGGGGTTGGAGTGGAGAAAGCAGCGGGTGCCCGGGTGACCCAGAGCCTCAGTCTCCAGCCCTCGGGGTCCCGCCTTCTGCAGGGCATTCCAGTCCTTGGCTCCCGGCTTGCTCCATGCCTTGTGAGACTTAGAACCCATCGGCTAGGGACTGGCTATCTGCTCTCTATGGGTATCTCCACCACACATGACTTCTGTACCCAATAGGATGCCTTACGCCGTCGTGGACTGAAGCCCAGCTCAAACTTGCTTGAGAACAAAGGGAATTCATTCGTCCATGGAAATGATGACTTCGAGTCAACGCATTCAGGTCTGGCTTGATCCAGGATGCAAATGACATTTCCAGGAGCCATGTGCATGCACCCTTCACATCCTCTCTGTGTCTCAGTCGGTGCCAAACTCAGCCCCACACAGTTGCAAGGTGTCTGTCCCCAGTGCTGACTCCTGCGTTCCATCCTGTTCCTATCTGGTGGAAAATGACCAACAGCTCTTAGCTGCTGTTCACAGAGCCCACAGGACTTGCTCTGATGGGCCCTAACCACGTCCCCCGTCCTTGGCAGTGACTGGCCAGGCCACTTCAGCTTTGGGAGCTGGAGAAAGATTCGCTGTGGAGTCAGCCTTTGCTGAGCTCCAAGGCCACGCACGGCTTGCTGGAAAACAAGGCAGAGATAAGAGGTCAGGTGCTGGGCTGGGTGGGGCCGGGGCAGGACCCTCTGGGGAGGAGGTGGCCCTGTGGAGGGAGAGCCTGGAAGGGCTGGGCTGGGCTGGGCGAGAACGCATTCCTCCCGGGAGGTGGGAGGTCTCTTCTGGATGGTGCCTGCGGTGGTAGGGGGTGGGGCAGTGGTGCTCGGCACCGGGAGGCAGCGTCAGGGTCTTCGGCTTGGAGGCCCCTCAGAATGCGCTGGACGGCGACAGCCCCGCCCGGTCACAGGAGCGCCGTGCAGCACGGGCTGTGTGGGAGCCCGAGGTCTCTGTCTGGCCTCCCTCCCCTCGGGGTCCCTTCCTTCCCCCAGGGAGGCCACCCCCAGCTCCTCTGGGCGGCCCTGAGGGTCTGGGACGGGCCCAGGAGGCTGGCTTTGATGGTATCTGTTTGGCATTCGGAGTCAAGGAATTTCCGGAGCCAAGTTTCCCCCGGCCCCTCCCTGGCCGAGAGCCCCACCCTGAGTAATGCTGGGCTCTGGGCAGCTCTTGGTACATTGTTGGCGCTTCCTGGGGGGCCTGTCAGAAAGATTGATTCTTCGCCCTCCAGCGGTGCAGAAAATCCTTCCTGCTGCTTCAGACAGGTTTGGGGCATGGCTGGGGGACAGAGAAGGGTCTGGGTGCCAGCCCGACCCAGCCCAGTGCGGGAATCTCCTCTGCAGACCCCGGCTCCTGCTTGCACACGTTCCAGGACAGGCAGCTCACCACCTGCTGACAGCTCCCTTAAGCCCTGGTGAGCTTGGTGGGGGAGGCTGGCTTCTCACCGAGCGGGCGTCTGCTGCCCTGTGACGCCCCCAGCCACTGGGCACCAGCTCTGCCTTCTGGTCACGTGGTGCCCCCTGCTCGCCTTCTCCCGGGACAGGCTGCAGAGCCTGCAGGCCAGTGACCGGGGACCCCAGCTCTTTCGGTGTGGGCGCCCCAGGCCCTCCTCCAGACGTGCTCTGTGTCTGTCCATCAGCTCAGCGCTGGAAACCGTGTAGCTGGACCGTCCCTTCCTTTACTGTGGGCACCAGGCCTTAGTTACCACAGCCTCAGAGCTGGCTTTTTAGTGGCCTTTCAGCTCACGTTGAACTTTGATCCACTGAGGCTTCCCATCTGTCTGTTCTCTCCCATCCCATGCGTTCGCCACCCGTTGTTTTAAAACATCAAAAGTTGTTGGTGTCTACCCCTCCTCTGGCTGGCTTCAGCCTCACGTTTCAGCCTGGGGAAGGGACTGAATCCTGCCTGGGTCTCCACTCAGGGGACCCTGTGTGGGCGTCTGAGCTGACGGGAGCCAGAGTGCGGTAGCACCAGAGCCCTTCTGCCCCAGACACGCCTTCCCCAGCCGCTCGCTGTGCCGGGACTACCCTCGCCACGTCCTCAGTTCCCTCCCTCTGGCTCAGCCTTCTCCACCTTTCCATTCTGCCTCTCTGTTCCCTGGTCCGAAGCCCCGTGGCCCATCCCCGTGACTGTGACTGACTCTAACTGGCCCCTCCTGTTACCCGGCTCCTGGCTCAGGCCCTGGCCTCCTGGGGGCGGCGTCCCCGGGCTGCACCCAGCGCAGCTGCTCCCCGTGCAGGTCCTCTCCGCCTCCCGTCCCTCACAGCACTCGCCCGTCTAAAGTCAGATCTGCGGAGGCATCGATGCCCTGCTACTTTCGGCTGGAGACGCGAGCTCAGAGGCGGCAGGGGCTGTGGGGCCAGGGAGGCGGGGACTGGACGCCCAGGGAAGGCAGGGACAGCGTCTGTGCGAGCCTCCGTCCTTCCGGGAGTGCCCTAGCAGGGGCGACGCTGAAGGCGCAAGGTCGATGCCCCCTGGGAAAGGAGGGGGGAGCGAGGGCGTGCACGGGCAGGCACCCCTGGGCCCTTTCCCCGGGCAGGATGGGCTTTCCCTGGCCAAGGCTGGGATGCGGTGGGAGGACCTGGCCCGGGCCGGAGCAGTGGCAGGTGGGGCCCTCTGGAAGCAGGAGCCAAGGGGAGTTTCAGGTCCCCGCTGTTTATCGGGGTTTGTGGAGGGAACGGAGTAGCGCGGCTGGGCTGATTCTGGGCGGAGTCTGGATTCTGGGTCAGCGAAGCCTCCAGGGAACCTCCGGCAGGTCCTGCCCCGCCGCGCCCCCACTCGGGCTGGCGTGCCAGGCCCTTCCACCCCGGCCTCTCTCGGTCCCCAGGTGCCGGCCACCAGGGATCCTGGCAGATGTGGCGGCTGGAGGCTGCGTGCCAGCCGCGCTCCCGGGTCGGGGGTGAGCTGCGGCCTATCCTTTGGCGGGCCAGACCCCATGCTAAATATTCAGGGGTTTGCCAGTCAATTGTGAAGCTGCTGGTGTAGTAAGACGCTGTGGGAGCATCTCACTTACCCACGGAGATTGAAAAACACTGCTTGCTTGCTTTTTCTCTCTCTGTCTCTCTCTCTCTCGAGAGCCGGTTTTGCCAGAATACCACTCTCTGTAGCTGTGAAGCAAGCCCTCCCTTGAAAGCCCTTGGAGTGCTCTGTCTCTGTGTCCACCACAAAGAGCTACTGGCCCAAAGGAGCCTGCGGACATTTAGGCGGGTCATCCCGGTGCCCAGGGGACAGCCATGGAAACCACGAGGGAGTCGCTGTCTACCCTGACAGTCAGGGAAGGCTTTATGGAGGAGGTGATTTCCCCCCCCAACATAACAGAATAGGCGACAGGTACAAAAGACAATCCCAGGAGAAACAAGACCCCTGCCCGCCCACCCAGGCCCCTGCAGAGGTGCCCTCCCCAGAGGCAGCTGCTCTCACCAGCTTCCCGTGTATGATTGCAGAGATCACCTGGGCTCTGTCAAGCACGCGCGGACAGGCCTTTGATTTCCCACACAGACAAGTTTGCACTCTGCTAACCTTTCTGCACCTGGCTTTGTTCTCTTACCCATGTACTTTGCAGATGGCCCGGCCACCTAGTGTGGAGCGGCCGCCTCTTCCTAGAGAGCACTCTGGCTTAAAGATGGCCATCGTTTATTAGTCCCCACCGGCGGGCCTTCCGATTCTTTCTGGCCCTTGGATAGTCCGGATAATGCTTCCGTGGGACTCTTTGTCACGTGGCACCAGCGCAAGCATCCCCCACAGGGCACAGGTTCCGTGGCGGGATTGTTGGGTCACTGTCCGTGATGGTGGTCACGACTGGCCCTCCTGACGAGGAACCACAGGTGCAGAGCCAAGAGGCGCAGAAAGGGCGAGCGGGCTCAAGAGGAGACAGTCGCTGTGGACGGAGCGTGGGCTCGTGCTTGGCCTTGCCACGGAGGGGCCACGTGGGCCCCGGTGGTCGTGGCCAGGTGCAACGGGCACATTCAGCCCAGGAAATTAAGGGGAAGTTACAAAGAGACAGCTGTCCAGCAACTGATGGAGTGGGCAAAACACGGCAGGCCCACACCGTGAAATATTGTCCAGTCATGAAAAGAAAGATGGTTCTCGCACGTGCTGCAGCATAGATGGAGCTCAAAGACCATGCTGAGTGAAGGGGGCTAGACACGCAAGAGGCATGTGCTGTGTGGACTGTCCATCCATGAAGACAGAAAGAGGGCTAGCGGCTGCCTAGGACCAGAAAGGGGCGGGGATGGGAAGTGACTCTCAGGGTACAGGGCTGCTTTTTGGGGTGATGGAAATGTCTGAAAGTTAGCACAGTGCTGTGAATGTACTGGAATCATTGGATTGTACATCTTAGAGAGGTGAGTTGCACGGCATGTGAGTTGGACCACGACAAAGCTGTTAAGAAAGAAGAGATTGCTAATAAGACAGGACCCAGTGAAAGGAGCCCCAGGGGTGGTGCGGCGCCCTGTGGCTGGCTGTGCTGGGAGCTGTTCGTCCCTAGGCCCGGAGGGTGGGGGGCTGAGCTGCTGGAATCCAGGAAGGCTGCACAGAGAGAACTTGC
This sequence comes from Carlito syrichta, assembly GCF_000164805.1. Classification (NCBI taxonomy): domain Eukaryota; kingdom Metazoa; phylum Chordata; class Mammalia; order Primates; family Tarsiidae; genus Carlito; species Carlito syrichta. The sequence goes on from NW_007062055.1 coordinate 49,314, forward strand.
CGCAGGAGCTGTGACCTGTGATCGCAGAATGCGCCACCCCGAGGGGCCCGGCCGGGAGTGGGCACGGGGAGTGACTCCCAGAACTTTCCTCCGCCCTCCGATTTCCTGCCGGTGCCTTCCCCCAGCCAGAGCCCTCCGGAAGGGGCTGCCGAGGCCAGACACCAGAGTCCCAGGTTTGTTTTCTGGTTTATTTTCCTGTTGCAGGGTGAAATCTTGGCGTTGCAGGGTGGTAAAATGGTGAATCCCAGCAGTCGCATGCCACTGGTCTTTAACCTGGGGCCTGGTGGCACAGACACTGATGTAAAGCGTTGACGTTCCCTCAGCTGCCCCAAGCCTCCCAATTGTCCCCTTCCTCTCCCATGGGTCCTCCGGGCCTAGTGTCCACCAGGCAACGCAGAGCTGATGCCCGGCCGGCCTGGCTGAGCCTCAGTGACCCTGACTGGCACCTGCTCAGGCCTGCGGCGTACCAGCTGCGGGGTAGTTTGAATGCACCCAGTTGGGGAGTGACCCTTGGGCATTTTCTGAGCACCTGCTGTGTGCCAGGCACGGCAAGGTACATGGGTCGTGTCCTCCTAGGGCCTGTAAGCCCACAGAACCCACACTCTTCAAGTGGAAAGGGGGCTCGGAGGCCCCCCGGGGCAGCTCCAAAGCTGGGTGGAGGCGGGGGTGCCGAGCACGCAGCTCCGTCCCTGGCACGCTTCCTGTGCTGCGGCCCCCGGCCTCGGGGAGAGGGCTGGGTGCCCGTCTGGGTGACCAGCCCTGTCCAGGGCAGCTGCGATTATACTGGCTTAATGCAGACAGAATGCGGTCACCGAGGCTCTCAAACTGCAGCGTCTGCAGGGCTGGTGGGCTGGATGCCACCTGATTAGGGGCCCATTCAGTGCCACCATGGCCTCAGGCCATCGGTGGACACAGGAGGAGTGGGCAGCCTCGTGCAGGGGAGTGTGGGGACAGGAGGGGCAGGGAGCCCCACCTGAGACCCAGGCGACGCCTCTGGCGCTGGACCCCCTGCCCGGGCCCGCACCGTGGTCGCGTTGGGTCCCACAGTCTGGGAAGTGTGCACTCGCGCTGGCTTTCTCACAGAAACCTTCCAGGAGCTTCCCACTGCCCCTTTTAATACGACAGCTTGATCACGGTGTGATTCACATACTACACGATGCCGCCACTTAGAGTGTGCTGTTTAGTGCCTCTTAAGACGTCTGCGGATGCGTGCAGCCATCACAGAATCTGTTGCAATGTATTTCCATGGCCTCAGAAAGAAACCTGCCCCTTGGGCTGTCACATTGCACTTCCCCTCGTCCGGCTCCAGGCAACTGCCAATCCCCGTGCGTCTTTATAGATTCGCTTTCTCTAGGTGTTGCATCTACATGGAACCAAACGCTATGAGGGCCTTTGTGACTGGCTGATTTCACTGAGTGAAACGTGTTCGAGGTCCTGGCTATGCTATTGTGTCCGTTCCTTTTTTGTGGCTGAACAATATTCCACTGTATGCGCATACTCGAATCGGTTGATGGATGTTTGGGGTTTTTTCCTCCCGCTTGCTAGCTAGTGTGACTAATGCTGCTATGAACGTTCATAGACAAGGCTTTTGTGGACGTGTGTTTTCACTTCTCTCGGGGGTACACCTAGGAGTGGGACCGTCAGACCCTATGATAACGTGACTTTTAACGTTTTGAGGAACTGCCAGACTGTCTTCCCAAGTGGCTGCACCATTTTGCATTCCCACCAGCAGTGCCTGAAGGCTCTTCACATCCTCGCCAACACTTGTTATTGTCTGTGTTTTTAATTTTAGCTTCCTAGGGGGTGTGAAGCATTGTGGTCTTAATTTGCATCTCCCTGATGACCGATGACTCTGAGCATCTTTTCGTGTGCTTATTGGACACTGTAGCCATTGCATCTTTAGAAACTGTGAGATATCACTTATGTGCAGAAAAAGTACATAGAACATCCATGTTCGTTTACACAGATCATTACAAAGCATGTTCCATGTCACTATTACCATACCACGGGACAGACCATTGCCGGGACCCCAGAAGACGCTGGGCGGCCTGGCCGTCCCCAGCCTCCCCAGCCCTCTGCGCAGGGGACACCCCATCTTGACACCCGTGACCCTCGTCTCTTTCCACGGCATCCCACCGTCTCCCCGTGGATGCAGTCTGAAGCAATGTAATCCAGGCTGCCTGCCATGGAGCTTGATGCTTCACTCCCTCCCCCACGTATTTCCGAGGCTGGTCCCTGTCCGAATGGCTCGCTGTGGCAGTTCATCGACACAGCCCTGCAGTGTTCTGCTGACCGCACACGCCGTCTCTCGCCCACTCACCGAGGGCGGCCGCCTGGGTGGCTCCCAGTTCAGAGCGACAGCGAGCGTCGCTGCTGCGGACAGTCTTAACCCTGCATTCTCTCGGGTGTCGATCTTGGAAGTGGAGGGTCTGCGTCATAGGTCTGTGCACCTTCAGCTTTATTCGGGGACTGCAAAACAGAATTCCCACATACCTGTGCTGTCTGTGCACGCCCCAGCGGCGTCTGAGTGGCTCAGGCGTCCTGCCTCCTCGCCAGCACTTGGTATTATCGGAATCCATTTTGAACGTCCCCCAGGCATCTTTGTGCTGAAGTCTCCGCCTGGGATGCAGTCTCAACCAGCCAGACCCTGGTGCCTCTGAAACGCCTCACCCTGCCCCTGCGGGCACCCTCGCTCCTGGCACCCTTGCTTTCTCAGCCAAGGCCGAGAGGCAGGCTGGGCCCTGGGGGACTGTCTCCTCCCCAGCAACCAAAGGGGTATCTGTGATCTGGGAGGCCGCTCCTCCGATGCCCGCCGCCCGTGCGGGGTTGTGGGTGTGCCAAGCCAGAGGTTCTCTGGGGTTCAGCCAACACATCTTGTCCCTGAATGCTGTGGCTGCCTGTGGCCTCGTTGGCCCAGCTGATTGCAGAGACCGAGGTGGCAGCATGCCCCTCCGCCCCCTCGCCACTGCCTCGTGATTCTGCTCACCTCTCCCGGAAGCAGAGCTCTCAGGGCTGGGAGGACCCTGAACACGGACCTGTCCCTGGAGGTGGGGCCTTCCCTTGTCACCTCTGTGTCCCCCGCGCCCCCAACAGGCCCAGGGCCAGAAGCAAGACTAGTGACTGTTTGTTGAGGGTCCGAGGCTGCTCCAGTGCCCTGACTTTTATCAGAAAAGGTGGCGTTGTCTTCACGCCACGTTTGAGCTGGGAATCCAAGGCTCAGAGAGGGAGTGTGACAAGTCTCAGGCCACACAGCTGTCCGCGGCCCACGAGCACGGCACCCACGCCCCTTCGTCGGAGTCCCTAGCCTCCGGATGCCTCAGAGGCCAGCTCCGGGGCTGAGCCGAGCCTCGGGTTTTCCTGCCACGTGGAATCACAGTCACACAGACTTCTGGGAATTAAGCAAGATGTGCATACAAGCACGGCCCGGTGTGTGTGCAGGGGGCTAATCCGTGTCCGGCCTCTCAGGCATTCGTTTGTCCTCTCGTGATATACCGGGCACAGGCAGCTTGGCAACCTGAAGGGCTATGGATGCGTCCTCTCACTCTTGCCCCACCACCTGCGCTCGGCAGTGTTTTCCATCCTGGTACACAGTAGGCGCTCAGGTGTCCGTGAGGATGAACTCAGGCTGGAGGGTGGAGGAAGGAAGAGAAGCGTTGGTTCCCAAGACATTTCCTTCCATGCTACTTACAGTTGAGAAAAGGAGAAAGGGAGGGAGGAGAGAGAGAGAGATGGCAGCCTGGTTTAAGTACTCTGAAAACAACCTAAATTTCCTGCACTATGGCGCGCCTGGTGAAATGTCGCCTTCTTTTATTGCCGAGACATTTTAAATGAGGGGTCAGCAAAACACGGCTCCTGGGCCAACCCCGGTGCGTGGTCTGTATGTGTGACGTTTACAATACCAGCCAGTCTTGTCAATTTTTGGACTCCGTGCCGAGGGGACCATAAAGTATGTTCTCTTTTGTGTCCAACAGCTTTCACTCAACGTGACCTCTTAGCGAGCCCCTCTTTTTTCTGAGTGTGTTAGTCACTCATTCTTTCTTGTTGCTGTGTAGCATTTCGCTGTGCGATGGCAATTATTAATGATTGCGATTGCCACGATTATAAACCTGACATTCTGTGATTCCGTTGTTATCCCCTTTCCACACGTGAGGAAACTGCGCCACAGAGGACGGGAATGGCTTGCCTAAGGACACACGTTCGTGCTAGATCCAGGATTTCAGCCCCAGGTCCAGAATCAGTGCTTTTGACCTACTGCACAATGCTGCCTCTCATGCTATGATGATGGAGACCCGGGGGGTATTGGAGACTCAGAAGAAGGGGTTCAGCATCCGACCCGGACAGCTGGGGAAAGCTGCCAGGGAAGGGTCCATCAGAACCAAGGTTCCCAGACTCAGATGGTCACAGGGGCCTAGCAGGTATCTTAAATGATCAAAACAGATGACCCCTGGGAAACCACAGCTCGAAGTCAGGGAGGCAGCAGGGGGTGGTGAGGACCGCAGCAAACTGAGGGATGCGAACCTGCGAATTAGGTAGCGGCTGGTGTAGCTCCAGCGGCAGTGGGCCAGCACACAGGGGGGCGGTCACATTGGCTTTGGGAGCCCGCTTCTAGGCCAGTAGGTCAGTGTCCAGCTGCACCAGCTATTACGTATTTGACGACCACCTTTGTGTTGCCAGATGCTCCTTGCTTTCCAAGAAAACCTGGACGTCTGTCTTTTCCCACGAACCCTCCCGGCTCTAAAATACCGCGGTACACCGGCACGGCGGAAGAGAACCCGTGTGAGGCCCGGACTGGGCTGGGCCGGGCGGGCCTCAGCGCCCACCCGGGGGCTGCCCGGAGCCGCGAGGCAAGGCGGCGAGCGGTGCCAGGCGAAGGACGCCTCGCCCGGCC
>NW_007062055.1:54221-134846 GCF_000164805.1 Carlito syrichta
GTGTCGGGCTCGTGCACCACCAAGACGTGCTGGACCACGCTGCCGCAGTTCCGCGAGCTGGGCTACGTGCTCAAGGACAAGTACAACGAGGCCGTGCACGTGGAGCCCGTGCGCGCCAGCCGCAACAAGCGGCCCACCTTCCTGAAGATCAAGAAGCCGCTGTCCTACCGCAAGCCCATGGACACGGACTTGGTGTACATCGAGAAGTCCCCCAACTACTGCGAGGAGGACCCGGTGACGGGCAGCGTGGGCACGCAGGGCCGGGCCTGCAACAAGACGGCGCCCATGGCCAGCGGCTGCGACCTCATGTGATGCGGCCGCGGCTACAACACCCACCAGTACGCCCGCGTGTGGCAGTGCAACTGCAAGTTCCACTGGTGCTGCTACGTCAAGTGCAACACGTGCAGCGAGCGCACCGAGATGTACACGTGCAAGTGAGCCGAGGCCAGGCCCCGCTGCTGGGCGCCCCGCCGGGAGGACGGCGGTTTCCCGGCTGTGCGCTCCGCCGCCTCGGCCTTCCCAGGGAGCCGCCGGGAGGCTGAGCTAGTCTTTTCTGCGCCGGAGGGCAGTCCGCCCGGGCTTCCCGCGGGCACCCGTGGAAAAGACCGCTCAGAGCCCTCGGCTGTTCTGTTCCCCGCCCAGGGCTGCTCCACCCTCCCCCAGGCGCCGCCCTCCCAAGTGCTCCCCGCTGGAGCGGAGCCTGCGGTCGCCGCAGAAACACCAAACCCCGGGGCCTCATCATAGCAATATTTAACAATTTATTCTGATAAAAGGTAATATTAATTTATTTAATTAAAAAGAATTCCTCCACCTCGTCGGGATCCGTTTTCTGCAATCCAAGCGGACTGCTGGCTTTCCTAGCGGGATGATGTGTTGCTAGGACGAGGAGCCCTGTCGAACTGTACCTAGCTGCTCTTGTGCAGCCCTCTCTGCGAGTGGACTTTGCAAGCGCCCCATGGCAGCGCTAGGCATTTAAGTACACGAGCAGACCTCTTTTATACATATATAGACACACACACACACACACACACACACACACATTTATATTTTTTGCTGTTTGCTGCTACTTATCCAGAGATGTCAGCTGGTCCAGATTTGGAGACTTTCCTTCCAGAGTACGTTTCCCATTCTTTTGCCCTCCCCAGTTCAAGCTTCACCGTCAGACAGATCCAGTTGGGGATATTCAGAGAGAGGAGAGATGATACTCCACTCCCAGCAGCTCCCACCTTTCGGAAAGCGAGCCACCGGATGAGAGAATATTTTGTCAAAGACTATTTTTATACGAATATTTTATTTATATCGAGTCTGCCTGTATCATTCCACGGCCTGTGCTGCTTCGTCATCCTGGCGCTCGCCTTGGGGCCAGGAGGGGTGTGGCCCGGGGGTGGGGTCAGGCCCTACGGGAGCCCACAACCCCCTGGGGTCTCGAGTTTTGTCTGCAGAGTGGGCACAGCTACCCCTGCGTGCCTGGGGCTGAGGCAGTCTCTCCTCCTCGGTAACCAGGAAGTAAACCAAATCCCAGCCTCAGCCTGTGAAGCTCAAGCCTCCCGAGTGGGGTCCCTGAGTGGTGGCCTCCAATGAGCCCCTGTGGCAGGGGGACAGGGTGTCCATCACAGGAACTCGGCGGTTGCCACTGGGCAGAGGCCAGCTCAGGAGCCCTCCACTCACAAGGACACCCCACTGCCTGTGAGTCCTGGGAGGTGAGGCACAGTCCTCAGAGAAGGGGCAGAAAGGCCGGGGGTGGGCCGGCGAACCGCTCTGCCCGAGGGGCTTTCTGGATGTCTCCCGGGGCAGGCCAGCAAGGAGAGGTAGGGCTAGGCCCCTCGGCTGTGGGCCCAGCCATGCCCGCCTGGTGCCCCTCAGCCTAGAAAGCTTCCCCATCTGTCCTCCCAGCCCCCGCAGGCTGTGGGTGTTCTAATAGGAGTCCATTTGCATTTCTGTGTGTGTGTGTACGCGTGCGTGTGTGTGACCTTAGGGGTTCCGGGGTAGTCACGCGACTTTGCGCCTTGAAGTGCCTCTGGTGTGCTTGTGTGTGTGCATGGGTCTGGGTGTTTCCGTGTGTGCCCAAGTATCTGTGTGTGCCCGGGAGGTTAGGTGATGGGCTCAGAGCTGTGTTCCGCGCACCTGCTGCTCGCATGGAGGCCTTGTGGTGTGGGGTCAAGAGACGACACCTCGGAACTCTGTCCCCACAGCCGCTGGTGGACCTTGACGGCTCTGAGACCACACCCCACGGCCCCACATGCTGGGAGCCCCTTTGTGTCTAGGCTGCCTCTGACTCCTCCATGTCAGCACTGAGCCTGGGTCACAGCATGGGCAAACCGAGTCTCGAGTGTGGATTGGCTTCTTCCCTTGGATCTTCTTTTTGCCATTTTTCCTTTACTTGAGGGTCTGGATGAGTGGCCATGTGGGGGGGGGAGGGAGGGATAGGCAGGTGGAGAGTGGGTGAATGGACGGGAGAGTGGGTGGGTGGTTGGCTAGACGGACGGACGGGCAGGTAGGTGGAGAGAGCTGCATGGATGGGAGAGTGGGTGTGTGGGTGGATGGGCAGGACGGATGAGCAGACAGACGGGTGGATGGACAGGTGGGAGGAGGGGGAACGCATAGAAGAGTGGGTGGGTGGACGCGTGAATGGAGGAACGCACGCGCAGGCAGACAGACGGATGAGTTAACAGATGGCAGGTGAGCGGACAGACTCATGGGTGGGTAGGAGGAGAGTGGGCAGGTGGGTGGGTGGATGGATGGATGGGCAGGCAGGTAAGGGGCTTCCTGGAAGTCCGCAGTCTCATTTGAACCCTGCCTGGGAAGACCTGCAGCGTCCGCCACAAGCGGGGTGCCTCTCCAAGCCTGCAGCCCTTCTTCTCCTGGCCTCATCGACGCCTGGGAACGGGGGGCTCCGACCATCCTCCCCAGATGACTGCTTCCTGTGAGTTACAGAAACACAGTCTCAGAAGAGCCACCCCCACGCCCTCCCTTCCTGCCCAGGTGAGGAGTGGGCCTGGCAGCAGGGCAGCTGGGCCTTGAGAACGGCCCGGTCGTCTGCCAGCCCGTCCCTGGGTCCTGCAGCACACGGTGGGCTCCCAGCCCTGAGGCCTGCCCTCCCTGGGCGCCAGCTCAGCCGTGCTCTGAGCCTCAGTTTCTCCATCTGTGAGACCAGGATACTGATGCCTACCTCACAGGGATGTTGTGAGGACCCTCCCAGGACTGACTGTACGGCACTTTGGGTTGCAAAGCCGTGGGTGAATGCTAAATACGATGATGATTAATTATGACCACTACTCTGATTACTCTTCTCTCCTTAATTTTGGGATTCTTTAAACACAGTTTATGGTAATAAATATTTGGTTCTGTGTCGGGCAAAGGTGTTCTTCCCACTTCGGTCTCTTCTTAAAGCAGCTTTTCCCCAAAATTGACACCCCAAAAGCCAAACTCTTGGGAGGCGGCATCAAAAAACCCAGACATCCCAGAGCTGTAGGGTTGGAAAGCAGGGGCCTGGAGCCTCCGCAGGACACGCTCAGACGAGCTGCAGGGCCAGCTTGCCACGTGGGGCCGTGGCCCTCACTGGGCAGGTCTTCCGATTTCCCGAGGAAGGATGACCTCCAGGCTTTAAAGTAAATGTCCCATTTTTCCGGCATGCGGACAAACACCTTGAGGATGAAGCAAGACGGGACTGCAGGCTGACCTTGGCCTTGGCGCCGCGGGCGTGCGGCCTCTGACTTGGCCCAAACGGCTTGCTTTAGAAAGAAATGGCGAAACTGAGGCCCAGAGAGGGGCAGAACTTTACTCAAGGCCACACAGCAAGGCCGGCAGAGGGAAGCCCGAGCTCAAGACCCGTGCCTCCTGGGAATGGCCTTTCGCCAACACGGTGCCCCGGTTGAGGCAGCAAATAGTTTGCGGGGGTGTGTTGGGGAGGAGACAGTTCCTGCACACACCCACATGCATGCACACACTCCAGACTCAAGTTTAAAACTAGCTCGAGTCTCCACGCAGTGGGAACTAGGCTTTCCCAAAGGCCCTGCAGGCATGAGCCCAGCCAGTGTCTGAGCCACTCCGCAGAGGGTGCCCTGGCCGCTGGCCGGGGGAGCCCCCAGCAAGCCCCGGGTCAGGACTGTCCCCTGGAGAAGTTCCTCCCCACCCGAGGTGGAGCCAGCCCTGCACACGTCAAGGCAAGTCCACACTGTTTCCGAGCCTCCGGGGACCTCTTGGTCCCCTGAACAGTTGAGGACCGATCTCGGAGGAGTAGCAACGTCTCCGGAGTTCCACCATCCGGAGGGGAGGGAGCAAAGCAGCCCATGCAGTCCCACCTCCGCTCGTGGGCTTGAGCCTTCCACCTCCTCAAACAGAGGCCTCAGAAGATGGAGAGAAAACATCCCGGGCTGCCCAAGCTGGACAGACCGCCACCGTCAGCTCCCCTGTCCCCCCACTGGGTGAACTCGACAGGCCTCCAGGCTCTGGCACTTCTTCCCTGGGGCAGCCCGCGAATTCCCCCACTGCCCACCCCGCCTCGTCATCGGCCCTGGACGCCGTCGTCTCTCACCTAGGAGGATGCCGCAGCCTCCTCCGAGTCGCCCTGCTTCTTCTCGTGCCCTGTCGAGCCAGCCTTCGAGCTCCGACCAGACCAATGCACACCCAATCCACACCCTGCCTCCCGCCCACCATGGCTCGCCATTGTCCCACAGGTAAAGTCCAAGCTCTGCGTCCCCCCCGACCCGGCACCTGCCACACCAGCAGCCTTTTGCGCAGCAGTAGCCATGGTGGGATGTAAGCGCTCTGTGCCGGAGGAGCTTCTAGCCACTTTCGTGTCCTCTCTTGTCACCTGTTTGTCTCTGACTCAGAATCACTGCAGTCCCCACACTTGCCTGTACACCTTGTCCGTTGCTGTCCCCTCCGTCTGGAGCACTCACCTTTCTTTCCCCCATCTGTCAGCTCCTGGTCCTCCGGAGAACCTTCTGGTGCTCACGCAGGGAAGGTGAGGCCCAGGGCACGGCCCTTGCCCTTACCTCTTCCTGGGCCGTGGCACTCAGACCCACGCTCCCCGGAAGTGCTCCAGAGCCAGTCAAGGGCCTCACCCACACAAGTCACTGACGGGCACAGGACTGGAACCCATGTCCCAGGCTCCCCAATGAGGGTTCCTTTGCCACTCGAGGAAGTGCATCTGCCAGCCACCACTGAGTAACAAGCTGCCCCAAAACTCAGTGCCTTCAAACAACGATAAATACGTACTGTTGCTCACGAGTCCATGGATGCACTGGGCACTTCTGGTCTCGGCTGGCTGGCCATGGGATGGGTGGGTAGGCCTGCTGATCTTGGAAGAACCCTCTCACATGTTTTGGGGGCATCTCACGATTGACCGGTCTGGGCGGCTTCAGCTAGGACCACGGGCCCCTGGCACACCGTCTCCTCTCACTGCAGGCTGGTCCGGGCGGGTCTCCATCAGAGGGGAGGACTCCCACCGTGGGAGCAGATGCTGCAAGTCTCCACGAGTGCCAGACTCTGCGCTGGCACTGCATTCGTTCCGCCACATCCCACGGCCCCAGGGGTCCGCCTGGATTCAGGTGCAGGGAAGCAGATGCCCCCTCTTATCAGGAGTCCCGACATAGCCAAGGGCGTGGGGACGGGGAAGGGAATCACTTCCCAGAACTTGACACAGGACGCCCGTTGAGACACCCTCGTCAGCAGGAGAGCGCCGCAGCACGGACGCGGGCCAGGGCCACAGCCTCCCTCTGTGAGCCTCAAGCCTCAGCCTCCCCCCGGCAGCCATGGTGTCCTGGATCCGTCGTGGGGCTTGTCTTCCTCCACCCGTCCACCAGCAATTCCCACTGACTCAACCTTGCATATACCCAGCTCTAACCTCCCTCTCTGTCTGCACAGCCACTCCCAGGGCTGAGTCTCCCTGGCCTCTTGCCACACCCAGGTCCTCTTCTTCGGGGCACGAGACTGGATGCTAGGCCAGGGAGCCAAGGTGACGGGCTCTACTCCCGGCCTGTCAATGCTCCCCCACGACTTACCTCAGGTGGGCTCAGCACGGTCACCCAGGGGTCACGGGGAATACAGAGCCCATCTCTCTGAGATCCAGCCGCTGTGGCCTTCCTTCTTCTGTCCTTCCAATGAGACAGGTTCCGCCCTGCCTCTGGGCCTTGGCACATGCGGTTCCGTCTCATCTTCATGTGGCTGGCTCTTTCTTGTTAGTGGGACTCAAATGCCAACACTTCAAGATACACCCCAACCCACTTGGCTCCCAGCATCCCCGACCACCATTTTTGCTCCTTGTGGCTCTTATCTGAGATAATCTTTCTCACTTATTAGAGGCTACACAGTGTCGTGATTAAGACCGTGGGCCCCGGAGCCAGATGTCCTGGGTTCACCTGGGCTCTATTTAGTGGCCGTGGGGTTTAGGGCAGGCGACTTTGCTTCTCTGTGCCTGCATTTCCTCACTGTCAGACGGGAGCAGTGACAGGGTTATCACGGTGACTGAAGGAGCTAATGCCTGAAAATTGCTGAACACAGCCCCTGGCACACGTGAGGGTGTGGAGGCGTGAGCTCTGGGTGTGGACGTAGCCGTTCAGTTTCGTGAGAGTGGGACTGCCTCTGTGTCCGTGGCCACTGGGCGCCCAGGGCCACACACAGTGGGGATTAGTCAACATGTGTTGAGTGAGAATGAATGGATCCGGAGCCTCTTCCAGATGCGCCAGGGCCCCTGCCTGGGCCCAGGCTCGGGGCAGCGGGCTCGGCGGGCAGCTGAGGGGCGGGACTGGACAACAAGCCGAGGGCCGGGCCTGAGAGCTGCCTGCTTGGTCGGGCGGGGCGGGGGGCGGAGTGCAGACCCAGACCAGGCTGCCTCGATGTGGCCACGGACACATCTGCCCCTTTGACTGGGCGGCCACTGGTCGTCACAGCAACACTCCTGGCCCCGGAAGAATGTGCTGGGGACAAAGCGAGAGCTTTGCCGCCACCCCCGGCTTAGCCCAGAGATGGCGGGCTGCCCCTGACCCAGAGAAAGCGCCATGCGATAACTTTTCTGCGTGTGAAAGGGCCCTGAGATCCAGGGGTTTGAGGGCCGCTGCCTTACACGCTGCTAGCCCTTGGCGGTCCTCCACCCGCTCATCTCAATTCTGCAAATGGTGAAAGGAAGCATATGTCAGGGCCTCACTGTGTGGCGGGCCCCATCCTGAGGGCTTTGGAAGCGTGAGCCCACGGAATCCTCACTCCAGCCTCTGCTCTGGGAAGTCAGAGCAGGAAACCGAGGTGAGTGTCAGGAGCTTGAGGAGGCCGTGGGGCGAGCCAGCAGCGGAAGCAGAGCTCAAGCCCAGGCGGTCGGACTCGAGCCCACCCCGCCCCAGACCCCACCGCCTGCTCTTGCCCTCCCCAAGCTTAGGGCTGCCCGATAAAAGGCAGGATGCCTGGTTAAGCGGGAATTTCTGGTAAGCACCACCAGTGACATTTAGTATAAGTGTGCCCCAAATATTGCACAGAACATACTGACACTAGAAACCACCGATGGTTTACCTGATAGTCACGTTTCACTGGCGTCCTGTATGCTTATTTGCGGAATCCAGCAGCTCTGGCTGTGCCAGGCCTGCCCTGGGGACGGAGATAGGCGGGCTCTGGGACCCAACGCGGCTGCGGACGGGACCGCCCTGCCGTGTTCCGGCAGTGCGCCTGGCAGCCAGCACCCCCACCTCTGACCTGCGCAGGAGGCACCCTGGTCCTTCTCCCCAGGGCGGAAGCGGGGACGGGGCGGGGGCCGAGCTGGGGCGGGAATGGTGGGCACTCTTCTTCCTGGCCACATGTCTCCCCTGGTTCACAGTCTCCGCTGAGAGCCAGTGAGGCCGCTTTGAGAGTTGTCCCAGGACTGCTGGAACCTGCTCCCCCGACCGCAGCCCCTCTGCCGCCCCAGAGGGGTCTCTGTCTTCCTCCATGCTCCCCGTCCGCCTGACCGAGGAGGCCTGTGCCCTCTGCAGCCTTGCTCTGGGCAGAGGGTTCCCTGGGCGGGGCGGGCTGGGGATCTCGAGGAACTGCAGCCCTTCCCGGCCCACCCCGGCCAGGCCCTTCCACAGAGGAGGAACCTGAGGCTCCACCCACCCCCGCCCCGGACGTGCCGCCCAGCACCTCACTGAGCGCCCAGTGGGCCCTTCCCTCCACAGGGATGTCTCCCGCCGGTCCCCACCTGCTGGCGCCCACCCGGGGGGTGGCGGGGTCGGCTCAGGCGGACACTCGGATGTGGCTGTTGCCCCTGAGGCCGCCAGGGCCGGAGCCCAGGAGTGAGCGAGCATTCCCATGGGCTCTTTCCCTCACGATGCGAGGACGGCCTTGAGGATAACCCTCTCCCCGCCGACCTGGCTCCCTCTCTGTTTCCTCTGAAAGGTGGAATCCAAGCAAAGTGCGCTCCACTCAGGAGAGAACCCATAGGGGTCCTGACTCGGGCAGGGCCGCCGAGTGGGCAAGAGACGGGGGCTTGGGGTCACACACCGTGTGACCCCGGGAAAGTGGCTTAACCTCGCTGGGCCTCAGCCTCCTCATCGATGCCTGCGTGCTCAGGTGCGCCAGGCCTGACTCGAAGCACTTTGCACGTGTTATTTCATGCCGTCCTCCACCATGAGGTAGGCTCTGCGGGCCGCCTCGGGGGCGCAGGGTGCCAGGGTCGCTGGGACCAAGCACCACGTGCCAGGGGCAGCTGAGGCAGCAGAAGTGCACGTCTCGCAGTTCTAGAAGCCAGGAGCCCAGAATCGAGGCACGGGCGGGGCTGTTTCTTCTGAAGCTTTGGGGGAGAGTCCTTGGCGTACAGAAGGCGGTCTTCCCCTTGCTTCTCTTCATGTGGCCTCCCCGCTGGGCGTGTGTCTATGGCATTTCCTCTTTCTGTAAGGAGACCGGTCCTACTGGACTAGGGCCTCCCTGATGAGCTTGCTTTAATTTGAGTGTCTCTAAAATGACTCTATCTCCAAATGAGGACACTTTCCAAAGCAATGGGGGTTTAGCCCTCAACTTGGGGATTTTTGGTGGGAGGGGGCCACAGTTTGACCTGTAACACTTGGGCGCGGGTGAGGAATCTGAGACAAAGGAGTGAAAATGCCTGGTCTGAGGTGCTGCACGTTCTGGAAGCTAGAAGCAAGGTCCAGACCCGGCCGTTCTCCACCACTCAGCAGCACTGCCTGTTCAAAACTGAGCCTGGTTGGGTGTGGTGGCTCGCCCCTACAATCCCAGCACTTTGGGAAGCTGAGGGGGGAGGATCGCTTGAGGCTAGGAGTTCAAGACCAGCTTGGCCAGCATAACAAGGCCTCGTTTCTTAAATTAAAAAACAAAACAAACCAAAAAATGGATCCAGTCATTTCCACTCGATAGGGCTGTGCCGGGGACGAAATGAGCCACGTGCGGTGTTTGGAGCAGTGTCTGGAACAAAGTAAGTGTTGGCGATTAATATCAGGGTCGGCCAGGCCTGGGTTCCAATCCTGCCCTGACCTCGTTATGGGAGGCTTCATCCCTCTGGACCTCGGATGTTGTCTGAGACACAAGAAATGGGCAAGGTTGCTCCCCCAGCCATCTGCAGCAAGGCTCCAATGGGCTCCCAGGTGGCCTCCCAGCACACGCTGCGGGGCGCCAGATAGCACTGCCAGACAAACCCTCCTGTCCTCCCCAGCTGCTGGACCTCTCCAGGTCTGAGGCTCCCTGGACCTCATGGTCCCGCCTTCCTGTGACTCCCTTTGGGGCACAGCGAATGGGCTGACCCAGGGACCCCGTCAGCCTAGGCTGGCAGAAGGGAAGAGGGAGGAGAGAAGAACAGAGCTTAATTCAGGTGAGGAGGGCGCAGAGTCACCAGGGACATTCGCTCTGGACAAGGAGTCGCGGGGCCAAATTTAGTCTCTTGCCTAAAAGAACAGACAAAGTGCATGAAACAGTGATTGTTTTTTCAAGGTACTGGATTTCAGGCAACAAAGGATGCCATGATTGTCCAGTTCCAGCCTCGAGAGTCTCAGGCGGGGGCACAGGCATGAGGCTCTCAGCAGAGCCCAGAGGACTCCTGGGAGCCCAGGAAGATCCAGGTAGCCGTGGGTCAGAGAGCAGAGCTTCAGCGAGGAGAGCAAGCCCTGGGGTCCCGCCAAGACCCTCTTGAGTATTCAGCACAGTCAGCGCATGTGTGTGAGGAAACTGTTGGAGGCCAGGGAAGAACCCATCTGAAAGGGGTAGAAAGAGGCTTGCCTGTCATCTCACAGGGCCGGGAAGGGCACCTATTCCCACCAGCCAGACTGAAAAGTCTCTCCATTGCCAGGCAGTCTGCTCCAGAAAGCGTTACCTCAGTAATGGGGGATGATTAGCCTTAGTCTGAGTACCTGAGGAGGCACCAGAGCTCCATACTAAATCACAAAAGCAAGACCGCAAAGAGCTGAGCTATTTCCAAGCAATTAACGGCATTAAGCCTCAAGGAGATTCACGGGGACACAAAAATATCCAGCACCCAACAAGAACACATTCACAACGTCTGGCATCCAATAAAAGACGACCAGGCAGGCAGAGAGGCAGGAGGAGACCACCCATGCTGAGAAGAAATCCAGTCCATCCAAAGCAGTCCAGGACCGACACAGATAGGAGAATTAGCAGAGAAGGACATGAAGATCCCTATTGGAATTTTATACCATGCGTTTGCAGAGTTAAGTTGAGAGATATGGGATATCTTTAAAGACTTCTAAAGGTGAAACTTCTGGAAAAGAAAGCTACAGTTTTCATCTGAAGGTCTGAGATGAAAAACATTGGGCAAGGTTGATAGCAGATTAGACACTGCAGAAGAAAAGATTAGCAAATTGAAGATATAGCAATAGAAAATAACCAGCATGAAGTACGTGCTGGAAAAGCAATTTTTCTTTGAAAAATGAGAAGTGCATCAGTGACCTGTGGGACAGCGTTGAGTGGCCTAGCATGCAAGTAATTGGCATCTGAAGAAAAAGGGGGAGGGGACGGTATGCGTATTTGAAGAAATAGCAGTCAAAACTGTTCCAAATATCTCAGGAAATCTGTAAAGCCACAGAGCCAAGAACTCAACAAACCCCGAGCACAAGAAACAAGGGGAACCATACCAAGGAACATCATATTCATATTGCTCAAAGCCACTGTGTCACAAAGAGAAAAATCTTAAAAGCAGTCAGAGAGACAAAAGGCACGTGACTTCTGTAGACACACAAAAGCTGGGCGAATTCATCACCAGCAGACCCACACTACAGAACGTCCCTTGGGCAAAAAAGAAGGTGATGCTAGACGGAAGTCTGGGTCTCCACAAAGGAACGGAGAGCCCTGGAAATGGCAGCTCCAGAGGGAGAGGGAAAAGACGATGTTTTGTATTATTTAAATATCTTTCAAGAGTAATTGTTTAAGCAGAAGATAACAGTCAACCCTAGAGGGTCTCACAGAGGTAAGGGGAGCAGGGTGCAGAAAGGGTCGGTCACCTGGTGCACAGTGGGGAGGCCTTAAAGAGGCTGGTTTTGTTTTTGGTGGAAATAAAAATGGTTACAAATAAGTGGCCATGGAACAACACAAGGATCAGGGGTGCTGACTCCCCGGACACGGCCCACACGGTCAAAGGTCTGCATGAAATTTTGACTCCCCCCAAAACTTACCACCAACAGCCTCCCATGACCCGAAGCCTTGCTGTAACATCAACACTCAGTTCACACGTATTTTGTATGTTACATGTATTAGAGACAGTACTCTTACAGGAATGTGCTCCTCTCACCCCTTGGAGTCCAGCATGTGCCTTGCCTTGGCCAGTTTGGCCAGCCGGGGAAGGGATGGGTCTCATGTCCAGCGGGCCCTTGAATAGCCTGTGTGCGACTCGCCGCGTCTTCTGCCCTCTGCCCAGCGACTGGCAGCGTTCCCAGTGGTGTCTGCTCCATCAGCCCCACTCCCAGCGCGGGATGGCCCAGGGCAAAGGCACTGCTGACCCACTTTGGACGTGCGGCATGAATGAGCACTAGACTTTTGTTGTGTTAAGCCGCTGGGATTTGGGGCCTTTTGTTGCTGCAGCACAGCCTCTCCGCTCCTGACTGCTGCCAACAGAATGAGCGCTTTGGGCCCGACAGATCTGATTCTGCAGCCCCGATCTGTGTGTTGCCAAGAGCTCGGGGTGGGTGCCCTCACGAGCACAATAGCAGCGGCTCGTCCGCATTGTGTGTCTGCATCCCTCCCTCGCCCTGCTTTGGCCTCGGACAGCCCCATGCCAGGTACCGTGTGTCCTCACGGAGTCACAGAGGGGTGAGAGGACCTGCCAGGGTGCATGGCTGTGAGGTGGCAGGGAGGCACTTAACCCGGGCAGGCCAGCTCCAGCGCCTGGATCTTTGCCAGCGAGCCTCAGGGCAGGCGGTCCTGTGTTTCCGCCTCTCTCACGATGCAGGTTCCTGCCACCCATCCCAGGGACCTGCTTTCTGCCTGAGGAAGGCTTATGGCTCAATGCCAGGCTTCCCTAGCAGTTTGGGCCCAGGCTGAGGGCACGCCAAGCTGCAACTCTCTTTGCTGAGGGGGGGACATGGACAAGGGACTGCTGGTCAGAGTTGGCCTGGGGGCTAGCTGGCGCTAGGACGCAAGTGCTGGTGGCTGGGAACCCCTCGGTGTCCCCATGAGATCTCGTGGTCGTTTCAGTCTGCATGTCTCTGGCTTTCCGTGCGTCTGCCCGTCTCCTGCGCTTCTTGGCCTTTTCCGTCTCCTCTTCCATAAACTGCTGTTCTGCCCGCTTGGCCCATTTTCCCGGGAAGGCCACCACCGGGAAAACTTTCCCCCCGCCTCCCGCCTGGCCGGCCTCCACGTCTCCTTAGGAGGCCCGGGCCGGCCCTCGTGCCCGGGTCTGCCCTCCCACCGGCCCGGCAGCCGCCCTCCCAGCCACCCTCACCCCTGCTTGCCCTCCCGGCCCCCTCATTCGTCCGCCGGCTTCCCTCCACAATGGGAGTCGCAGGAGACACCCTGCCAGGGCCAGAGGGGCCACAGGACCTGGCCGCTGCTGGCCGTGAGCACTCCCGTGTCCTGGCAAGCTTGCTGGAGCCGCCTGGGCTTCCTGGCCGGGGGCGGCCTGCTGAGCTTGTCCCTGGCCTCCCTGCCTCCAGCAGGTCCCTGTGTAGAAGCCACCTCCTCCCAGAGGCCTCCTCGCCTCCCTACCTGAAACACAGCACATCGCTAAATGCCGCCGCTCCAGCCAGCAGTACCCCTCTTCCCGGTGCCTGCCAGTCTGGTCATCGGGTCGTGCGTGTTTTGTCGAGCGGCTTTTGGAGGTGAGATAGCGGAGAATGCCAAGTCCCGAGCGGTGTAGCCCCTGCACAGGAGCCCAGAGCAGACCCTGGGTGTCCCCACTCCATCCTGAAGTAGCTCCCAGAGCTCCTGTGACTTGGGTCCGTCCTGGCGTTTATGAGATTCCACCTCCTTTCTTCTCCCAGAACCCCACTGGCGGCTCTGGGGTCGCGGAGGCTTCATCGGCCTGAGGAAGGAGGCTGGCAGTGGCGATGCAGAGGCCTGCGGCCCCTCCTCAGAGCACAGCCACATCCCGCAGGACCCGATGGCTCCTCCTCAGGAAGTCGTGAGTGGGAGTGGAAACACGTCGCAGCCAGACCCGAGTGCCGAAGACACGAGCCGACCTGGCCGCCTCTCTTCCCAACAGCCACCTGGAGGCTCAGGCAGCACGCGGCTGGGACCAGCCTTGCCTTGAAGGGTCGGCTTGCCGCATGCCGTTCTGAACGGCTCAAACACGGGGCCCCAACCTCCATGGCGTGGAGCCACCGGACACCTCGGCTCAGCGCCAGGGTGACCGGAAGAACCAACTGAGACATGTCTGGAGGCCTGGAGACATGGCCACTGGGTTCGCTCGCTAGAGGTGGAAATCCAAGGGGGCACGTGCCTGGCTCCAGATCTCGGCAAAGGAACCATCAACAGGGTTCACCAGCCAGTCCTTCCCGCTCTGCTCTATCACGTGGTCAGAAAGAGTATTCACCTTATTATTATTATTAACAAATGTAATGTATGTTCCCTAGTTTAACGATATACAGAAGCATCTAAAATAACAGGCGAAAATATACCTGTCTCCTCCCAAATCCTACTCGTCAGAGGTAACCCCGATGACCAGATTTTGCCTATGTGAATATTAACCTATGCATGTATATTCATTCTCATTATGTGACTGTTTTACAAGTGGTTTTCTGAATGACACCAGCACAAAGAAGCATGCCCTATGCCTCTTTTTAACAGTCATAAAGTATTTCATTGCCTGAAGGTTCCAGATTTATTTTATTAGCCTCCTGTTTATGGGACATGGAAGAGGATTCCTTTTGCTTTTTGTTTCTTGTTTTTTGAGTCAGAGTCTCACTCTGTCACCCAGGCTGGGGTGTGGTGGCACAATCACAGCCACCGCAGCCTGGACCTGCTGGGCTCCGGCAATCCTTCTGCCTCAGCCTTCCAAGTAGCCGGGGCTACAGGTGCATGCCACCGTGCCCAGCTGATTTTTTAATTATTTTATTTATTACTGTAGAGACGAGATCTTGCCATGTTGCCCAGGATGGTCTTCAACTCCTGGGCTCAGGCAATCTTTTCACCTCGGCCTCCCAAAGTGCTGGGATTACAGACATGAGCCACTGTACCCGGCATTTTGTCTATCGCTATCACACACAGCATCGTAACAAAGGTCCCTAAATATTTCTCTTTTGCGCAAGGTGAGTATTGCTGTAAGACTGTCTCCTAGACGTGGCGTTTCTGGGCCAAATAGCGGTGGTTTTTACATTTTTGTTAGATTCCCCTCAAAAGAGATGCCTCCACTGGCACTGCTCAGCAGAGGCTGTCAGAGTCTGGAAGGCGCGGCATCACACATCCAACAGGGTGACCGAGGCTCAACCCCACAGAGCCCGGGAGGCAGTGAGCTTTCCTTTGCTGGAGGGATGCAAGCGGCTTCAAGCAGCCACTCACCGGGATGCTGCAGTGGGGTTTCTCCATCAAGCTCTGGGTCGTCCTGGACGATCTTGCGTCTGTTCCCACCAGCAGATTTCATTTCCATGCAACCCTTGTGGGGCCTGCTCCTGGCTGCGGTCTGCATGCAGCCCCTTCGCAGCTGAAGCTCCCTCTCCCAGAGCCTGCTGCGAGGACCCAGAGCAACCCAAGCCAAACAACCCGCTTGAGGACGAAACGTCCCCCTCCTCCCCTGGGAGCCGCCCTGTGAAATGCACGCAAGAAATGCACACGAAGTTCCCTTTAGAGTCTGTGCCACGGTTTGCCACCAGATGTGCAGAGGCTGGGTGCTAATTTATGCAAGCAAGCAGAGGGGAGTGGAAGATGGAAGGGGGCGTGGAGGCAGCAGAAAGCCGATCCCAATTGCCGATGCGCTAGGACGGGCGGGCACGGGGAGGCCGGGCGGGGGAGGTGGCACTGGGGTTTGCAAGGAAATGCATCGGGCAGAGCCCCTGAGCAAGAGGGGGTCCGTGGGACATTCAGGGTCTCTTCTGACGATAAGAATCTAAGAATCTCTGATCTTGTGACAGGCTCGTGTAATACTGTCGAGGATTTCTGTCACCAGGTGCCTGGCTTCTGTGTTTTTCTTTTTCTTTATCTTTTCTTTTTTTTGAGTCGGAGTCTCACTCTGTCGCCCAGACTGGAGGGCAGTGGCTGCTCCCGGTCACCGCAGCCTCGACTGCTGGGCTCCGGCGATCCTTCCGCCTCAGCCTTCCGAGTAGCCGGAACTACAGGCGCGCACTACCAGGCCCGGCTGATTTTTGATTTATTGTAGAGATGAGGTCTCGCCAAGTTGCCTCGAACCCGCGGGCTCAGGCCATCCGCTCACCTCAGCCTCCCAAAGGCGCGGGATGACAGGCTGAGCCACCGAGCCCGGCTCTGTGACTGTTTTTCAATGCTCTGTCTCATGATTCTGAGCCTCTCACTCTTGGTTAGAGTTCCAGAGGGGCCGCCCCGTGCAGGAGAACTCAGAGGGAGTCAGCCGAGGGCCAGACCCAAGTCCGAGTGGTTCTGAGAACCTGGGCCTGCTGCCTGCCCACTCCATGCCCCGGTTTCCTGGGCCGTCCGTGGGGATGGAATGGCATGGGCTCCCAGAGTCCCCGAGAGAGCCCAAAGCCCACTGAGAGCAGGGCCTGGTGAGCAGCAGCCTTCGGCTCATGCTGGCTTTGGCAGCTTGGCCCTGAGATCCAACAGCAGTGAGTCCGGGAGTCGATTCTGGGAGCTGAGGCCGGGACCCAGCTGTGGTTCGAGGGTCTGGAAGCGTCCAGGGCTCCGGGGCCCAGGTCCTCTGGCAGCCAGCCCTTCACAGCAGGCAGCTGCGAGAAAGCCAAGCAAACGCGAGGAGAGAAGGAAGCTCCTGGGGCTGCGGGAAAGCAAACAAGGGCCACTTCCTCGAGCCGCAGGCTGCGGACAGCCAACCTTTCCCAGGGTCGTTCCTCGGGAGTCCTCCTCAGGCACCTGGCCTGTGTTTGCACAGCTTGAGGGGCGCGGGGCTGAGAAGGCGGAGACACAGAGAGGGGACCCGGCCAGGTCTTTCGGGTGGTGGTCCCTCTGCCCCCTCCCCTTCAGGACGCCACTGGGCATCCTTTCCCGCCGTGTGGCCAGCCCTGACCCACAGCCTTGCTAGGCCCGGCGACGAAATGACACCAGGAGTAATTAGCGTCCACGAAATACTTCCCGGAGGCCAGGCACTCTTCTCAGTGCCCCGTGCAGACTATTTCGTGGAGTCCTCAAAGCATCCCCTCTGACTACCCTAATTTTACAGTTAAGGAAACTGAGGCAGGATTGATGACTTTTACAGCCCAGGTCATCTGGCTCTGACATCACACTCTCAATACACCACATACTGCCTTTCAAGAGATAATAATAAGAGGCCCACAGAGAGCATTTTCGGAATAGCCAACTTGCACTCTTTCTTTCAAGTCCCTCCAGGGCCCTGGGAGGTATCGTTAAGAGGTCCACGTTGGCCGGGCTTGGTGGCTCAGCCTGTAATCCCAGCACTTTGGGAGGCTGAGGTGAGCGGATTGCCTGAGCCCGCAGGTTCGAGACCCGCCTGGGCAACTTGGCGAGACCTCATCTCTACAATAAATCAAAAATTAGTCGGGCATGGTAGCGCGCACCTGTAGTTCCAGCTACCTGGAAGGCTGAGGCGGAAGGATCGCCGGAGCCCAGCGGGTTGAGGCTGCGGTGGCCGGGAGCGGCCGCTGCACTCCAGTCTGGGCGACAGAGTGAGACTCCGACTCAAAAAAAAAAAAAAAAAAAAAAAAGTCCACGTTTTAGATAAGGTGGACTGAGGAACAGAGAAATGGACCCACTCGCCCAAGATTTCCCAGGTAGAACAGGGAGTAGCTGTGAGGCAAGTCTGCATCAGTCTCGTGCCAGCACCCATGACTTCAACCTCTCTGCTCGTATGCTAGTTTCCTCCTGCCGCTGAAACAAATCACCCCAAATGTACCGGCTTACAACAGCACAGATGTATTCTCTGACAGTTCTGGGAGCCAGAAGTCTGAGATCCGTTCCCCTGGGCTATCGTCAAGGTATGGGTAGGCTCTGAGAGGAGAACGCATTTTCTTGCCGTTCTCAGCTCCCGCAGCCGCCGGTGTTCCTTGCCCCATCTTCAAAGCACATCACTCCAAACTCTGCTTCTGTCATCGCTCTGCCTTCTCCTCTGGCTCCGAGCCCCTGCGTCCCTCTTATGAGGACCCTCGTGATCATCTCAGGCCCACGTCCGTAATCCAGGACACTCTCCCTGTGTGAGGATCTTTAACTGATTCACATATTCAAAGTCCCTTTGCCCCCTGAGGTTCCAGGGCCGAGGACACAGACATCTTTAGGAGCCCATGCTCCTTCCCACCGAGCTGAGCTAGCCGGCCTCTTGCAGAAGTAGAGGCAACCATCTCCTCGTTCCTGGATGCGTGTCAAATCCTGGCGATGGAAGTCAGGGCGGCTTCACTCGGAGTTCGAAGACCTCAGAGCTCACCCTCAGCCCGTCCTGCACATTTCCGGGTGGAGAACAGAAGCACCCCTTGCCCCAGCGGGGGTGGCTTTTTCTCGACCAGGCCCCAGCACTTGGCCCGCACACCGCTGGGAGACTCATCGCACCCAGGCTCGTATTACCGTGATGGGTGTCGGTGCCTTAACGCCGCTGCTTGGCCGTGAGCTTGCTGAGGGCAGAGCTCCATGCCCCTCCCGCCATGCCCAATACACCTGCATGGGCAGCGCGAGCGACGGATGCTCAGAGGGCTCCAGTGACTGTCACGTCCACCGGGCGCGGGGCCTGACACGCGCCAGGTGCTCAGCGGGTGTGTGTTGAGTTAACTCTTCACCAGGCTCTAGAGAGGCCCTGTCCGAGAGAGCTTCCTAGGATGATGAAAACACCGAGGTCTGCCCAGCCCGGTGTGGTGGCCACTGGCTTCGTGCGGCTACTGAGCACTTGTGATGCGACGGGTGCAATGGAGGAAATATATCTTGGTTCTTCTTTTTTAAAGTATAAATAGCCGCATGTGGCTAGAGGCCACCGCATCGGACAGAGCAGCTCTGGAGTCTTCCCAGGACCCGGGCTCTCCTGCAGACCCAAGGGCAGCTCTAACTGAGCACGGTCTCTCCAAGACCCCACACCCCTGCCTGAAGGTGGCCCGGCTAGCCCACCTGCCCCACCCCCGCGTGGTGGGTGTGTCTGCAAAGATCTCAAGCCCCGTTTTAGGAGCCAGACCCAGGCCTTCCCTGGTCTCCGTGTAGAAATCCTCATGCCTGGCAACGCCACCCTTGCTCCTGCTCTCAGGCCTGCTGCAGCCCTGCCAGCATTGACCGGGGGCCTGCTCTGTGCCGGGCGTATGCCAGGGTGCATGCGATCAACCCTTCCACCACGCGGCGAGGTAGGCGTCCTCACCTCCGCTTTGCAGAGCAGGAAGAGGAGGCTTCCCCAGGTCAGCCTGGAAGGAGAAGCAGCCCTAGGTGAGGCCCCTAGGTCTCCACGTGCTGCTGCAGAGAACCTTTGAGAGCAAAGGAGCCCAGTCTCCTGGGGCAGGGAGACCAGCCAGGGTTCCCTGGGGCAGTAGCAGTTCGCCACCACGCGCCTCCGTCCCCAACCGGACTCCTGGCCTGGAGCCGGGGTCCCACCCAGAACGGGCCAGGGGCTCCAGGACTGCCCACCGGCAGGTAGCTCTGCCGGCAGAGCCCCTCGCGGTGCCAGGCCCGGTTTCGTCCAGGGCCCCGGGAACAAAGGGCTTTCACGGGGTGTAATCCAGGCCGAGGGGAGAAGAATGGTCAGGTGTATCGAGAGGCAGGTTCACATGGGGGAGAGCGCGAGCCCCGCGGGCCGGGCTGGCACGGGGGCCGGGTTCCGGCCCGCGCTCCCAGGGCGGCAGACGGTCGCTGGCAGTGAGTGAAGGCCCCGTTTGTGCGATATGTCAGCAGGGAGGGCCGGCCTTTTAAGGGGCGAGATCGTGTGGCCCGATAGCTTGCCGGGGCCTCTCCCTGGGGGGGCCGGGCCCCCTGTGAGGACTGTCGGCCATTGTTAGCTGCACCGCGTGTGAAGGAAAACGGGACACAGGCGGTCAGCTGATACCTGTGCGATCTGGCCACCGGGGGACTCGGCTCTGCCGCCGGCAGCTCCGGTTTCACGGCCGGACGGGCAAGGGGGGCACGCCGGCCCCGGGAAGAGCCACAGAGCCGCTGGGTGGCTGATGGCCCTGCCATCACGCCCCCACGTGCCCACAGCCGGCAAGAGGGCACAGGCGGGAGACGCTGAGCAGCGTGGGGCCGCGTGGCACGGCACGGAGAGGGCCTCGCCACACATGAGACCCCGCGGAAGGGCAGCGCTGGGACACGCTCTCAGGACCGCCTGACGGCAGCCAGTGTCGAAAGGAAGAGGAGCCGAGAGGACGACAGGGCGTCTGACTGTGCGCTGAGTGCGGGGGGAGCCAGCGGGCTTCGGGCGGCGAACCGGCTCCCGTCTCGTCGCGCCCGCCGATTCCCACGGTGTAAAGGTCAGGAGGGCCAGCTGCAGCACACCGCTGAGGTTTGACTTCTAACCCGTACACGTGGGGACTCTGAGGCCAGCAGGTAACGGCCGCGGACCGAGGGCTTGTTCCCACTCACGACGTGCACCCCAGCACCTGCTGTGGACGCGCTGGGTGACGCGAAAGCACAGCTCTCCCAACAGCCCCGCGCTTGGTGTCAGAGTCGCTCCCGTGGGGGCGCTGTGCAGAGGCTGCGGAATTTGCCCAAGGTCGCTCAGCTGGGGCACGGCAGGGATGGGATCTGAACCCAGACCGCCAGGCTCCGGAATCCATGCTTCCAGCCACTGCCCTGTCCTGCCCCCCAGAGCGTGGTTTAGAACAACCCTGTGTTGGGCGCCAGCCACGGGCCGGCCATGCTGTGGGGGCAAACTCTTTCGCTTGAACCTGTCAAGCCGCCCGTGAGGGCGGTCGCTGTTGTCACTCCGTCTACAGAAGACAAGCCTCGCCTCCAGAGGCAACAGAGTCCCCAGGACGGTGCGCCTACACCCAGGAAGCTCCCCTGTCTCCCTGTACGAAGCACGACTGCACCTCAAGTGGGCTGGAGGCTTCGGCTATGAGCTCTGTGGATACAGAGTGACCCAGACCGTCTGGCGGCCACTGAAAACACTCTGCCCCCCGTCCACCACAAGCTGTGTCATCCCGTTGGCATCTGCAGGGCGTCCAGAGGGTCTGGGGTTACACGTTGCAGATGTCGCTGACGGTGTTAGATCGGCTCATAGAGGGGTGCCAGAACAACGCCACCGTTTTCAGTAGGATGTTCAATCCAAAGATGCCGATCAGGTGAATGCCGCGTCACCCTGCGACAGGCGGGGCAGTCAGAGAAGATGGCAGAAGCACGGCTGAGCAAACGTCACACTACCCGTGGCAACAGTAACTTAATTCAAAGTAATACATAGATCACACCTCCTAAAATGTGTCTGCATTGTTGGCACCCTCTGTACATGTATAATAACATGTGTGATAATCACGTGTGTCACGATCTATGTACGTATAGGTGCATACACGCATACATCCAGCTTCGTTTCCAGACTGTGGATGTCCCGTGCCGCTTCATGTAGTCAGCCAGCGAGCGGGATGCCCTGAGGTCACCTGCGGACCCGTTGCTGGGATGAAGGAGAGGGGAGACCTGGGCACCAAGGCATAGTAGCTGCGGAGCCCCTGACACCAGAGACCCTGTCGTCAAGACGTCACGAGCCGCAGGACGTGGGTAGGGCCGGGACCCCCCGAGGCCCTCAGAATCCAGCAGGGAGCCGAGACTCACGGAAGCCAACAACGGTAAGAGGAGGCAGGATGTGCTGCAAGCCAGACAGAAAGGTGGCTCTGGGAGCCCAGGGGACCGGCAAGCCGAGGCTGACCACCAGGAGGGACAGCGGGGTTCCGGGGCATGATGGGCAGTGGTGGATGAGGCAGGAAGCGCACGGGCTCCTCGGCGGGCCGGAAGAGCCCCGGAGAGAGGCACGATCCACGGGGGTGCGGGTAGGGCTCAGGGAGCCCACAGGGCATGGAGCAGGGTGCCGGGGGAGCCCTCGGTGCCACGAGCCCAAAGGGGCAGGGGAGGGAGGGGCTCCGGAGCCCGGCGAGGGTGGGAGCCACAGGAGGGCAGAGGAAGCGAGAGGCGGGGAGCCTAGATGGGGCTGTCGCTGGAGGTCAGCCTCCTGGGGGCGCGGCAGGGCAGGCTCTGTGGAGCCATTTCAACTGGGTCCGGGTGGCAGCTCTGCATGGGGCGGCCTGTGACCCTGCTGCTTCCTCCCAGGGACGTGTGGCCACAGGGACTCTGGGCCAGCCTGCTCACAGACCAGGGCGCGCCCAGAGCTACGGTGAAGCGGCGTGGGCCCCACAGCCACCCTGTCGCCTGTGGGCAGAAAGGCCGGTGGGACCCGGAGGCCAGACCCCACCTCGGGGCGAAACGAAGCTGGACTCTCAGGGTGTTGTGGCCGGGGCGAAGGCTCGGTCCTCAGCCTCGGGGACTCACCACCCTCTGACGCCTGGACCCCAGGTGGCTACCGGCCCCGGCTGCTGGCCTGAGTGCCGGCCGGCGGGAGCAGCACCCACCGAGCCCCCAGCTTGGAAGGCTCCAGGCGCCTCCTGAACTGCCATGGCTGGCTAGTTCGCTTTCCAGGCTGGAGGACCAGGATGAAGGGAGTCGCTGCACTCTGTCGACAGGAGCTGCCACGGCACTGGCTGCGCTGTTGCCATCACACATGTGGGTTGAGTGCCGTTGCCAGTGGAAACAAGATGCGAGCCCGATCGGGAATCAAAAGTGTTCTCAGGAGTCAAGCGAGACGCGTGTCGTGAATTTTGATGAGATTGCTGTTTAATCCAAGATACCCCCAGACTGTTCCGACACCCACCAGCAGCCACACTCGCAGTGTCCGGGGGCCGCGTGTGGCTGCTGGCTACCGTCTGAGACGGCGTGGGCTCACCGATGAATGCAACCACAAGTGAGTGAACGACGGGGAGTTTGCTTCAAGCCAGGGAAATCAAGAGACTTCCCGGAGGAGGAAGCGTCGGCACTGAATATCCAAGGGAGAGCTGGGTTTGGACACGCGGGGACAAACCGGGTCGCCCCTCCTAGTCTACAGATGGGGAACCGGGGCCCAGAGAAGTTGTGAGCCGGAAGCCTTGGCACCGCTTACGAGGAGAAGGCACAGCATTTCGAGGCCGAGGAGGAAACGGGCGAGGTTCCCAAGGCCGAGCACAGAGTGGGCGAGCGTGAGTCGAGGGCTGAGTGAGCGGGCGGGTGAGCCAGCGGCGCTGAGGAGGCAGGGAAGGCGAGGGAGCGAGGAAGCGGAGGAAGGAGGGGGGAGCCTGGCTTGGATGCTTGGCCAGCGGTCACCATGGGAACGGGAAGCATCACAGAGCAATTTGCAGTCGGCGACTGTTCCTGCCGCTCCCTGGGAACGTTCCCCGCTGGAGCCGCCTCTCGGAACGGGGGGGCCTGAGGGCCCGAGTCCAGCCCCCCATGCCCGGAGTCTGTGCGTCCCCCTCCGCGTGAAGCCTTCCCCCCGCAGCTCAGACCTCCCTTGCGGGGGAGCTCCCTCCTCGATGGCCGGCGGCGCCCTCCCCGGGGCGCCCGCCTGGGAGCCAGCGTTCTCTCTCCCTCCACAGGAGCCGCCCTCCTGGGCTCTGGCCCCTGGAGCCCAGCTCTGCCCTCTGGGTCCACAGCCCTGCCTCCTCCCCTGCCTTAGGGCAGCCTTCGGAGACCGCTGGCAACCCCAGTCTCCAAGGGGAGGTCAACACCCCTCCGGCCCCCTTCCCAGGTAGTGTCTGCAGAACCCTCCCAATCCCGGGTGCCTCTTCTCAGCCAGCCCAGGGACAAGATCCAGGAAAAGTCTGAGCCGCGTACAGCACCAGATTCACCTCCCTCCTTCAAGACGGAGTCCTTGATTAATGGGACCTGAGCTCAAGTTGGCCCAGCCACGGGCCCACCTTCCTGCTGTCTCCATCGTCCTGTCTGCTGGGGGTCTCCAAGGCATCTGCCACACAGTGAGGCCCATGTGGAGCCCCCGATTGCCCCCTCAGATCTTTCTGCATGTCCCAAAGGACCAAGGTCACACCAGTCATTCTCACACTGTGCCTGCCACTGTGTCCCCAGGTGCAGGGGTCATTCTCCCCATTTTACAGATGAGGAAACAGACCCAGTGAGAAGTGACCTGGCCAAAGTCACACGGCACGTAAAGGTGGGAAGCATTGAGACCAGCACGCCCAGGCAGCCAGGCCCCATCCGAGCCGGGGGAGGGCAGGGTGGGAGTCCATGGCTGGACCCCTCCGCACTGGAGCAGGCGGGGGGAGGGCTTGTGGCTGAGGCTGCTAGAACCTCTGGACCGACCGGGAGGAAGGGCCGTGGGCTCCAGAGTTCACGTCCCGCTGCCCTTGGACCAGGCCCTGCTCTCCTCCAGGCCTCTGTCTCCACTCCTGGAGAGCGGAGTCGCCAAGCCAGCCTGGAGGGCTGCGGAGACTCCACGGAGGCCAGCGTGGGCCACGGGGAAGACCGGGTCGGGGGGAGTGAGGCCCGCGGGACGCCACGTCTCAGCTGCACTAGAGCCCGGGCGGCCTCCTCCGCCGGCCCAGCCCCCAGACCTCTGAGTCTGGCTCCGTAGCGCACTCTGTGGTCCGTGACCACCAGTCCCAGCTCCGGCCCTGGAAACGGTCCAGTCGTCATTGGAGACGGCCCGGGGCTGGCCGAGCGGGCCTGCGGTTCCAGGGATGGCTGCCTCCTCCGATCAATGGGGTCCGGGTGGGTGAGGGAGAGAGAGGAGCCATGCCTGTGCCCCCAGCCTCAGCCCCCAGCCCCGACCGGGGAGCGGCCCTCACCGGCCGGCAAGCACCCACCTCGCCGCGCCTGCCCGTGCAGAAGCCAAGCAGAGAGGGGACGCCCTCGGCCTGGAGTCGCTCAGCAGTCAGAGCAGCCCTGGCCGGGGCTGTGCAGTCCCGGTTTCAGGCTAGAAGTTTTCCCGGTCACCGCTCACTGGGCTTCCACCCACAGGGACAGCGTCTTTGTATGGAAAAGCCTCAGGGCGCCCCGAGGAAACCAGGCACAGGGAGCTGCTTCCAGCATCCCGGGCCCCGCCCTGTTCCTCTGCCTTTGGGGGAGGGGCATTTGCGGGCACTCCTACGGACGGTTCCGTGCGGGAAGCCGCCTTGGGGGCCCCCTCCGCAGCTTGGGAGGCTTCCGTCTGGTCACCCCCCAGCCCTGACTCCCTCGACGTCCCACTCAGTGGCTGAAGAGTGGCCCGGGGGTCCAGCGCCGCCCTCCCTGCCACCCAGAGCCCCACCCAGACCCTGAGGTCGCTTGGTTTCTCTCCGTCACCCAGAAGCCGGTCCCCAAAGAGGCAGAGTGATCGTCTGAGCGACAGAGCGGGCGGGCAGCCCGGCAGGAGCCAGCGCATCCTCCAGGTTCCCCGAGAGCTGTGCTGGCCTCACGGCAGCCACCAGTCACGCACGGCTCCCGGGCGCAGGGAGCACGGCACGTCTGGAGGGGCATGAGCGCCAAGCGTCAAGGGCACGCCAGACTCCGAGGCTCGGCACGAGAGGAGGATGTCCTGTCTGCCTGGCAGTGCTGTGGGTGTCGGCTGCGGGTTGAGACCCCATTTTAGACAGATGAAGCTACGGAAAGTCGGCAGCTGGGATCCGGTTCACCTGTTCCTTCAATATGCCATTGACGGTGGCTCCCAGGAAGCTGGCACTCACACCCGCCTGGCACGCCCCTCCACCGGAGCCAGCCCACCCCCAACCACGCCGTGCCCCAGAGCTCCCGAGCCTCAACGGCCTCCTCTGTCACGGGAGGCCGTGGGAACTGCTGGGAGCATGCACAGCCGGTGCCGTGACAAGCGAGAAGCTCCTGGCTCCGTGGCTCGAGCCACCACTGCCCCGGCGCCGGCCTACGCCCAGAGAGAGACACGCCTGCCCCAGGCCCACCCACCAGGGCCGTGGGACCAGCAGCCCCCAGGAAGGCAGGACCCCGGAGCCCCGCGCCCGCACCCGGACGCCCGGGGCCCCGCGGCGGGGGCAGCGGGCGGGAGGCAGCTGGGGACCCCTCTGAGGCGCGCAGGTCCAGGCGCCTCACACAATGGAATCCCTGACCAGGCCAAGGCCGGCCGGGCCGAGGCAGGCCTGGCCTCTGTCTGCTCAGCATACCAGGGGGGCCCCGGCCCCTCCGGGAGAGGGTTCCAAGAGCAGCCATAATGTCCCGATTGTCGCACAATGCCATGATGGAGGGCCCTGTCACATTTTTGTCGCCGTTACTGGGGTCCCCATTCACGGCCACTGTCACCACGCTCAGAACAAGCCAGGCCAGGCCGGGCAGCCTCCTTTGCATGAAAATGGGTCGAGAAATAAGCCTTCTCTGCTGTTCAGCTGGGCAGAAAACGGGATTAGGCCAGGGGACAGGGCTGAAGGCCACGGTGGGGGCCGTCCCAGCCACGGCCGGTGCCGGCCCCTGCCCTCCCAGCCCGGGCAGGGCCACGGACCTGCGCCGAGGCTCCCAGAGGGCCGGGCGCACAGGCCCCGTCCCTGGGCCTTGGGCTCCCCGGCTCTGGCGTGGGGAGTGGGAGGGGGGCCCCCGACCAAATGAGTGCCTGCAGACTTCGTTCTGCAGCTGAGAAAATCCATGTCGCCCAGGACAGAGCAGAGTCGCCCCAGCAGGAGGGAGGCAGGGTGAGCTCAGAAAGACGCACGTGCGCCTGTTCACACCGTGCGGAGACCCACGGAACAGGTCTGCGGTGGAGTGCCAGGAACTGTTGACGCTGGCCACCTCTAGAAAGCTCGAGACTTGACAAGGACGGCTTCACTTTGCACCCTGAGGACTTCGTTACTGTGGTGTTTGTTTCCCTGTGAACATCTATTTCCTTTATTTTTCTTTATTTTTTTTCTTTTTGAGTTGGCGTCTCACTCCGTTGCCCCAACTGGAGTACAGTGGCGTGCTCCCAGCCACTGCAGCCTCGAGCTGCTGGGCTCCTTCTGCCTCAGCCTTCCAAGTAGCTAGAACCACAGGTGCGCACCACCACGCCCGGTTAATTTTTGATTTATTGTAGAGAAGAGGTCTCACCAAGTTGCCCAGGTGGGTCTCGAACCCGCAGGCTCAGACAATCCACTCACCTAGGCCTCCAAAGCACGGGATTACAGGCTGAGCTGCTGAGCCCGGCCATCTATTTCCTTTGAAAGCAAGGAAATTCAAAAGCAACCACCCTGACTCAGAAGTCCTCTAAGGGTCTTCCTGGCTTGCCACGTAACGGATCAGGGGAAGTCATGTTTGGCAAGTTCTGTGGAGCAACGTGTTCAGTGTGGGTATGGTATGATGCCAGCCACAAGAACACCCGCTCAGAGGCAGAGACAAGCCGATGGCCTCCTAAGCTGAATGCCATGAGGGCAGCTGGCACTCAACAGGGATTTCCCCCGACAAGAGAGGGGAACAGCAAAGACTGGACCAAGCGGGAGAAGCCAGCTGGGCTTTATTTTTATTTATTTCTTTGAGTTGAAGTCTCACTCCATTGCCCAGGCTGGAGTGCCGTGGCACGCTCATGGCCACTCAGCGTCGACCTGAACCAGCTGGGTTTTAAAGGATGAGTAGGAGTTTGCCAGACAGGTCAGCAAGGGAGAGTTTTCAAGGAGAGGGAGAGGGAAAGAGGGTGGTGTATGTGCTTTTGTGTGTGTGTGTGTGTGTGTATAAAGGGACTTTATCTTGTCCTCAATCCCCGAGCACATGGTAGCCACTCAAACGATGTGCTCCAAGTGTCAAAGACACAAGAGATGGCCCCGGTGTTCATATGAAAACAGCCAGTGTTGCGCTTGTCAACACTGGCTGACATAACACGTGTTGAGTGCCTGCCGAGGCAGGGCCCCGGCCTAAGCCTTTGTCTTCACGGCTCTTCACGGCAGCCCTGAGGTCGACAACCCTCCTTGTCATCAGCCGTGACCTCCAGAGGAGACCCAGGGGCTGCAAGTTCGGGAAGCACCCTGGTGCTGTCAGCCCCGGAGCCCACACCGTATCATGCTGCCCCTTGCAACTGGACAGTGTGTTGGCTGAACCGTGCAGGCTGGGCATTATACATGTGTGCATAGCTCTCCCTCCACCTGTGAAGGGACACAGAGGGACCCTCCCCTGCCCGCAGCCACTCAACTGGCAAGGGCCCGGGCACAGACTTCAGCGCTGGGGTCCAGCTCCAAAGCCCGCCTTCCTCTGTCTCAGACACTGGAAAGGGGCTGGCAGCTCATTGCCGACGGCTCCCGGCAGGAAGGGTGGAAGGAGCCGTGGAAGACAGCGGACTCCGGGGGAGGCGGCGGAGAGAGGGGGAGTGTGTGGGTAAGGAATGAGCGCATGCCCAACCAAGGCTTCCAGACGTGCTGAAACAAAACACACCAGGAGCCACAGTTTCTGGCCTCTGATTCGGCCCACCCCTCAAAGGGCATGGAGGAAGCCAACTCCGCCGTGCCCCCGTCTCTGGGCTCCCCAGCCGCCCAAGCCCATCGGGGAGGCGGGCTTCCTCTCCCACCTTCCAGACGCTTCCAGGTTCAGCCTGGGCTGGACCTCAGCCTCTCTTGCAGGCATCCTGCCTGGGGTCTGCGGGAAGGCCACGCCGCGGGCAGGGCAAGAGGAGGGTCGAGGGGTCTGCAGCCGGGCCTCGTGCACACGCCCTGTCTTGGCACTGCCTGCCAGGTGGAGGATGTCCTCTGCCCCCCACGCTCGCCAAACCCTGAGATGCCGACTAGGGAGCCCCACGCTAGATTAAATGGCATTTATAGCAGCTGTCAGCACGTTCGAGCCGATTACCCTATAATTTGTATGCAGTTGCAGGTCATTACCCAAATTACAATTAAACACCGGCACCCTGCAATTAGATGCTTTTATGAATTAGGTCCCGGGGTGTTAATGGCGAACGTGCACACTCTGCCCCTCCCCCAACGCCAACGTGCCTTCCCGTTCCCGGCCAGCCCAGGGCCCAGGGGCCAGGGGCCACCTCAGTCCTTCTGAGGACCTGAGCTGGCTGCACCTGGGGCTTTGCTACTTCCTGGACAGTGATTACCAGCGCAGGCAGTTGTGGCTTGGGACAGCTAAACCTAGAAACAGCCTAAATGTCTGTTAAGAGGGGACCAACTAGATAAGCCGTGAGACGCCCACACCTAGAAACACCTACCACGGAGGGGCAAGGGGGTGGGCTGTGACCTCTGAAACGGAAAGATGCCCGAGAGATGTCAGCAAATGAGCAAGGACAGACGTCAACCCCCCAGGAGGGACCGCGTCCCACACGTCTGCCCAAGCCCAGCCTGCGCTCATTCCACAGGACCGCAGCGGATGGATCCGACGGTGGTACCGGCCTGTCCAGGCAGAGCTGACCCTCAGGTAACAGTCATCCCAGCGGCGCGAGGTATTCGGTGTGCTGGCGCACGGTGAAGGTTAGAGAGAAACAGTGGCGCCGGGAAGGGAGACGGGACAGCGTGTGGCCAGCGTGCCGGGCTTTCTGACGCCGCGCTCAGAGAAGGCCTGCCTGAGGAGCCAGAGGTCTTTGGAAACGAGCTGGCCAGCCAAGGGAGAGGAGATGGCCGGTGCAAATGTCTGGGGGCAGGAGCGTGTGGCCGGAGGGCAGAGACCCAGGGAAGCGTGGTGGGGTGAGGTGGGAGGGGCCGTGGGACCCAGATGGTCACAGAGGCCTCGAGGCCACGGGGGACCTGGGTGGGTGCTTAGAGTTCACTGAGGTCGTGAATGGCGGTGCTGGCGAGAAGCTGGAGGCAGCGTCGCCTACTGTTTTGGAGCTGGGGACACACCTGTCTCCTCTCGTTCCCACCTTCTTGCTCTGTGCGGGAGAGAGGTTGGCAAGGTGCGCGTGTCCTACCCGGCCCTGTGCACAGCCCATGTCACCCCAGATCCCAGTGGGGGGGGCCTGAGGGGGGTCCAGCATCGCTTGGAAGCCGGAACCAGGCTCACAGCTCAGGAGGAAGCAGTGTAGACCTGCCCAGTGCAAATGGCAGGGTTACCCCATGCCACAAGCAGGCCACAAAGCCACGCCGCACCTCTGCTTTCCCACCCCTACCGCGGGCATGAGACGGCATCTGCCCTAGGGCCTTGCGGTAAGAGAATCTGGGCCTGGAGTCCAGCCAGGCAAGCAGTTTAAAATGTGAGCTCGCAGCCAGGCTCGGTGCCTCAGCCTGTAATGCCACGCTTTGGGAGGCCGAGGCGAGTGGATTGCCTGAGTCTGTGGGTTTGAGACCCACCTGGGCAACTTGGCGAGAACTCGTCTCTACAATGAATCAAACATTAGCCGGGCGTGGCAGCACATGCTTGTAGTTCCGGCTACTTGGAAGGCGGAAGGATCACCTGAGCCCGGCAGGTCAAGGCTGCAGTGGCCGGGAGTGGCCATTGCACTCCAGCCTGGGTGACGGAGTGAGCCTCCAACTCAGAAAAAAAAATGTGGACTAGCATTGTCAGCTCTGCTCCTCCTTGGCATGTGACCTTGGGCAAGTCCTTCCACGTCTCTGAGCCTCAGTTTCCTGATATGGCCGTGGCAAGATGTTCATGAGATCCTGATGGGGAGAGGTTTGTGTGAAGCAGTAAGTGTGTGATTTGGGCTACTGGTGTTGGTTTTCACTGTGGCCAGGCACGAGAGTCCGCACCCCAAAGATGCCCTCCTGAGTCCCTTGAGCATGGCAGACTGAAAAGAGACAAAAGTAAAATGTGCACCATGCAGAAGTCATAGCAAAGTCCAGCGAAAAGGACTTTGAGGGCTACTTGAGAACTTATTGGCAACAGCAACGTGATAGGCCCTCTAAAGAAGAAAGTGCCTAGTACAGGTCACATCAACCCAGATCTGTATCGATTGTAAGGGAGGTGACTGTTCTAGTCTATTCTGTGCTAGGCAGAGTCCCCTGGAAAGAGCTGAGTCCTGCCCTAGAAGAGAAGAAAGGACATCCTAGAGTGTTTCAGAAGCGGGCAGGAGATGGGCAGACGACCCCAGCCTGGGAGGAAGCCACAGCAAGGCAGGCTCTAGCTCCCTACAGGAAAGAGCATCTCCACTGTCAGAGTGCTGTGGGGTTGGGCGGGCTTCCTGCGGTGTTGGGGTGGGGTCCCGGGGGACAGACTCCTGCCCGGGGCTGGGGTCTGATCCCTGGATCCATGAGACCCCACTGCTCACCCCACCTTGAGATCTGGATTCGTGGAGGCAGGGAGCAGGTGCTGCAGTGAGTTGACACGGCTTGCGGACTTCCAGGCCCGGCGACACGGGTCTGAAGCCTGGCATCTCTGGGCCTCAGGTTCCCCCCGCCTCGCTCACAGGACAGTGAAGACTCATCAAGTAAGAGCAGGTGAGGAACTGAGCGTCAGGCCTGCCACGGTCACGGGTGGGGGTCTGGGCTGCAGGCCTCTGAGTTCCGTCCCGAGTCTCAGGAGGGAAGAGGCAGGACCCAGCCGCCCCGAGATGTCATGTCACACCGACACGAAGCTGTCTCCTGGGAACGGGCTTCTCCCCGCCCCACCACCGGGGGTTCCTTGCGAGTTGCCACGGCCCTGGGGATGGGGAGCGGGTGCTTGGTGTCTCCACCACCCCAGGCCCTCCGGGCTGCATGCAGCCTGTGCTTCCCCCGGCTCCTGCCCGAACCCGGGGCGGGACGCAGGCCTTCCTCATCCCCAAGAGACAGGCACCTCCGGCAGGGCCAGCCCGGCGGCCTCCCACGAGCGCCGGCCCCAGACGCGGCCTGGTGTCCTGGACAGCGGACGGCAGGCCTCAAGAGAGGCGGGACTGAGAGAAGCCCAGAGCCCTGAGCCCCCAGAGACCGCATCCCCACCTCCCGAGCCCCCTGTCCCGGGCGCAGGCCTGGGGCCGCCGGGGCCTGCCGGGCCGCTGCCAGCGCCCCACAGAAAATACCCGCCCTCTGCCGCACCGACCCTTTCCCTGTGACCGAGCTGATCTAGGGGGCAGCTGGGACCCCCAGAGCAGAGGCTTCGGGGGGGTCTCCAGGGCCCAGCCCGCAGCCGCACAGTCGGGGCACTCACAGAGCAGATTCCCAGGCCCTCTCCCAGACCCGCAGCATCCAAGCCTTCGGGGGCTGAGTTCACAGACACTCGAGACAGACACGACCCCGGGACTCAGCGCAACCCAAAGGCGAAAACCACTGCCTCGTTGTTGCCCCGTGGGTCTCTGGCAGTTGGAGAATTTTGCGGCAGTCCGCTCCTTTGGGCCGTGGAGCATCTTCTGGACTCGGGAATGTTCTGGTTCTGGAGGGAAGGCAGCAGGTTGGGAATCCTTAGAGCTTCTGAGCGCTTTCATTTCTAAGGAATCCTTCGAACTCTGGAGTGATGGGATGCTTTGGAGCAGAGCCCCTCCCGCGTCAGACACCTCGACGCCTCCTGCAAAGCTTCTGCCTTGCCTGCACTCACCCTACTGGTGGTTTTTCGGTTTTCAGTTCAGGCAGCCATTTATCTTCCTTCTTAACTTGTGGTAAAGGAGCCCTTCTCGGGTTACGAAGACTCTCTGCAGTCTTCACCCAGCTTCCCCATGTTCGTGCCTATACGACAAGTACAGTGACTGAAACCACAAAAGTGGCCAGGCCCAGTGGCTCCGCCCGTCATCCCAGCACTGTGGGAGGCCGAGGCGAGAGGACTGCCTGAGCCCGGGGGTTCGAGACCAGCCTGGGCAACTTGGGAGGCCTCGTCGCGACAACAAATCATAAAAACTAGCCAGACGTGGTGGCGTGCGTCTGTAGTTCCAGTGACTTGGAAGGCTGAGGGGGAAGGATCGCCGGAGCCCAGCAGGTGGAGGCTGCGGTGGCCGGGAGCGTGCCACTGCACTCCAACCTGGGCCACAAGCAGGAGACGCCAACTCAAAAAAAAAAAGAAAGAAACCACAAAATTATCACGAATAAAGTGTCCCCTTTCCGGTTCCGAATTCAATCCAGAATCCCATATTGCCTTTAGTTGTGATGTCTCTGCCAGCTGCACCATCCCTCTGTCTTGGTGGGTCCCTTGTGTTTTATTTTGTGTTTTGAAAGAACAGCGGTCAGTTTTTTTATAGCACGACCCTAGTTTGGCTCTGCTGACGTTTTCTCATGATCAGAATGAGGTTTTGTATTTTGGGCAAGGATGTTGAGTTCTTCCCAAAGACCTCATAGAGGAGTACGCGTGGTATGTCTTATTACTATCGACCTCTGCTCTCTTTTATATTTGTACTAACTTGACCCCCTGTTTTAAACTTAGTGCCTGAGTTTCACTAACCATAAGCAAGAGTATCCCCCAAACTGTGATGGGTTTGACTTGTTATGACTACTAAAATAGGAAATTTTTTTTTCTTATGCCCCCGAAAGCATCCTAGGGACCTCCAGGGTACAGGTACCCTACTGACAGACATTACTCTCAGTTATTTAGGATTTAAGTCAATAAGAAAAAAAATAGCCCCATTAAAAAGTGGACAAAGGACATGAACAGACACTTCTCAAAAGACGACATACAAGCAGCCTACAAACAAAAAAGGCTCAGCCTATTCATCACAGAGAAGTGCAGATCAGAACAAGATGCCATCTAATGCCAGTCAGAATGGCTATTATTATTACTATTTTTAAAGATGTGAGGTACAATGCAGGGTTAGGTATACAAGTGGTCACTGTGTAGGTAAAGCTTGGGTCTCACTTTGGTCCCCCCTCCACCTGGTCTGAAATCAGATGCCCTTACTGATGAGGTGTGCCCCCCTCCCTGGCTCCCCTGGCAGTTTCCCACTACTGCCAATTCTTTTCTTAGAGTATTATCATAATTGTTCAGGGTCGCTTATGAGTGAGAGCATGTGATACTAAGTTCTTTGCCTCTGTGACAGATCACTCAGTATTATAGACTCTAAGTCCATCCAAGTTGCTGTGAAGTTCATAATTTGTCCTTCTTTATGGCCGAATAATACTCCATGGTGTATGTGTACCACATTTTTCTAATCCAGTCCTCTTTCGGTGGGCAGCACGGTTGGGTCCATGTTTTTGCCATTGTGATTAATGCTGCAATAAACATGCAGGAGCAGGTAGCTTTTTCATAGAGTGACTTGAATTCCTCCGGGTATATTCCCAGAGGAGGGAAGGACGATTTTTAGATCTTTTAGGAACCGAGAATGGCTATTATTAATAAATCAAAGGACGGATGCTGGCGAGGTTGCAGAGAAAAGGGAGCACTCCTACCCTGTTGGGGGGGGTGCAATCTAGTTCGGTCCCTGTGGAAAGCAGTTTCTCCAAGAACTAAAAACGGAATTACCCCTCACCCCGGAAACCCCAGGACTGGGTATATACCAAAGGAACATCAGCCAATCACCTGCACTCGTGTGTTGATCACAGCACTATCCACAGTAGCCAAGACATAGAGCCAACTCAGTACCCATCAATAGCGGACTGGTACACGTGCACCATGGAATACTGCACAGCCAGAAAAGCGGCTGCAATCGTGTCTTTTGCAGCAACATGGAGGCAGTGAGAGGTCGTTATCCCAAGCGAATTAATCCAGAAACAGAAAGCCCCAAACCGCACATTCTCACAAGTGAGAGCTAAGCACTGGGCACGTACGGGCAATAAAGACAGAAAGGACGGATACTGGGGCGTCCAAGAGTGGGGGGGGCGGGAGAGGGGAAAAGGTTGAAAACTACCTCTCGGGTACCACACTCACTGTTGGGGTGACGGGCTCAGCATCACACAATGTACCCCTGTAGCAGATCTGCACACGTACCCCCGAATTCAAGATTTTAGAAGAAATGAATCGTTTAGGACTTAAGGAAGTGCAAAACGTTGGTTTGGTTAATTCTGTGATGAGTATCATCTCCAAGGAGTCATCAGAACCATTGCAACTCTCCGCCGGCTGCGTCTTTCTCCGAGTCAGGCTGCCGGCCGCGGAGTCAGCAGCCAGGAGATGAGGTCCGCGAACCCTGTCTCAGCTTTCCAGCCTGGCTTCTGGGCCTTCGCAACCGCCTGGAGGGACGTGGCTCGCTCAAAAGACAGCTTTCTTAGCACCAAGAAATCGTGGCTCGTTCAGCGGCTTTGGAGTGAGGACCTAGACACCGACATTGCAACTGTTCCCAGGACTGGGCTCCCCCCATGTGGAAACACCCTTGTCCTTTCGGCACCTGTGGATATGTCCTTGTCCATCCGGGCTGCCAAACACGATGCCATCGACCAAGCGGCTTACAAACAACAGAAATGTATTCCTCACAGTCTGGAGGCAGGAGTTCAAGGTCAAGGAGGCTGCAGGTCTGGTACGTGGGGAGGGCCCACTCCCTGGCTCACAGATGGCTCCCACTGCGTCCTCACACGGCCGGGAGCGGGAGGGAGCCCCCGAGGCCTCTCTCCTACGGGCGCAAGTCCCGTTCCTTGCAGTTCAGCCTTCGTGACCTCAGAACCTCGCCAAGGCCCCATTTTCTAAGGCCACCGCCTTGGGGGTGAGGACTTCAGCACATGAGTTTCAGGGGACACCGACCTTCAGGCCATACGCTGGACGTCGGTCACACCTCAGCTGATAAATACATTTCCACCTAGGAATCGCGGAGGAACCCAAGACGCTGTGGGGTCTGCCCCCGAGAGAGCACCATGAAGTGGGAGCGCGTGCGGGGCTCAGCGGAAGCCATCACGTCTGTCCAGGCCACTGCACCTGACGCTGCCACGTCTGAGCCTCGTCTTTTCTGTCTCCCAAGCCACCCAGATACGGCCCACTGAAAACTCTCCACCGGACCAAACGGGGAAGGAGTTCCAGGAAACGCTGCTCCCAGCCTTTGTGGTGTGCCAAGCTGACCAACAGACAACCCAGCACGGCAGGGGCCTTGTCCAGTGGGCATCCTGCACCCCTGTGCTGGCCACACTTAACTTCTGAATAAAGACCACAGCACCACGCTTGTGTCTAACATCAGGCAGCTACCCCTCCACCACCCGAAGTCTTGCTACCCTCTCCCCCAAAGGCGACACACATCTCAGCGGTCGCTTCATCTCTGTAGCAGAATCACATGCCCCCTTTGATGTCTGCAACTCGAATGTGGAGATCCAGGTTTACTACTGTCCGTCTGCTTTACAGTTCCCTGGGATGGAACTGGGAAGGGGAACAGAGAGAAGATAGATGAATCTGTACAAGCGTATTCACATGAAGGCCTAAAATTGCACACGAACTCCACCGTTTTCGTTTCTGCAGCCAGTTCTGTGGCCCGAGCTGTGCTGGTGACTTTCTTCCCCCCTCCCTTCCATGTCCGTATGCCTTCATCTGAGCTGGGTTCCTGTGTCGCTCGTGGTTCTTCCTGAGCCGGGATGCTGTTGTTTCCAAGTAGCCACAGGATGGGAGCAGGAGTCTAAGAGGTGGCCCAGAAAACCTCTGAGTGCATCTGTACTCCCCTCTGCCCTCGTGCGCTCTCTGGATCGACAGTATCAGTTCTTCCTGTCCGTGGGAAATCACCTGCCTCTGCCTATTGACTCAGGGTATGAGTGGCCGGGTGGCAGTTTCAACTTCCAGATCAATGGAACAATTTCTGGGTCTCCTGGTAGGAGCGTATCTTCCTTGAGAACCAATATCTCCAAACGAATCAGAAGAAAGCAACAGGCTCATGGGACACGGGGGGGTCACAATAAGAAGACCCACTCCCACTTCCAGCCCTGAGTCTTATGTCTGTGGAGCCTGGGTGGGAGACACAGCGCCAGGTGTGGGCCTGCCGTGTCAGGGCATAGGCCTGGAGGATATTCCCTCAGCCCCGCAAACTGTTGGCATGCAGTTGAGAGTCTTCAAAAGACCACGGCTCGGTCCATCGGGCCAACCGCTCCAGGGAGACGGAGCGGGGGTGCAGTGACCCGATAACTCCATGAGCACAAGCCCGTGGCTGCACGAAGCGTGCTGTTGAATGAGCTTTCCTGGCCATGGTTCTGGCAGAAGCACTGCAGAGGGGAGGCAAATACATGTCCAAAGACAGTGACAGTTCCAGTGATGATAAGCCATTGCCCTCCCAGGCTGGGAGTGGGCCCATGTCCTCCCCTGCCCCCAGGCGTCCGGCTGTTGTCCCAATAAGGGCAGAGAGGAGCCCAGTGCTGGCCTCTGCTGTTGGCAGGATGGAATGTCAGCCGTAACTGTGGCCAGATCACCCCGTGAGTGGACATCCATGTGTCGCTGAGGTCCAGCATGACCTCCCTCCATGACCCCACGGCCACTTTGCCCATGAGCCTATCAGGCAGCGACAGATGTGGCTGAGGAAAGAGGCTGACCAGCGTTGCAAGACGGGTCATCTTGCCCCCTGACCACGAAGTCTCCTCTCCGAGGCTGGCCTTGCCTGGTGCCACGGTGAGATACCAGGATCCCCACAGCACGTGCTCAGCTGGAGAAAACCGCCCGGGCCCCTTGCCCCAGGCCTTCATGTCACTGATTTCCCAGCAGTGTTCCTTCCAGCCACCTGTGTCCCTGACAGTTCAGCCCAAATCACGAGCCACTGACCGCGAACCTATGGAGATCCATACCCTTATCTCTTTCTGAAGGCAAAGTGTTCTCACTCCTCTCCCAGAGAGGACTTCTCTTCGCCATCACCCTTTCGGGCCATCCCGCTGCCTCTGTCTGTGGAGCGGTGCCAACGTGTCACGCCGTGCTCTCTGTCGACCGGGATGAATGTTTTCTTCCTGCACCACCGGGCTGTAGCGCCTCCTCATGAAACCATGGGTGTGAGGAGAGGAGCAGGGACGGGCATCTGTGCTGCTTGTCTGTGAGTCTCACTTGGACCCCAGCCCCCGTCCCAGCCCAGTCTTGGACACAGCACTTCCACTGAGGACCGAGCACGGCCAAGGGCACCCAGGGTTATGGGCTGGTGGCCCAGACAGCACTCAAGCCAGGGTGGGCAGCTCAGGCGGGAGGGCAAATGTGCAGGCCGTGATCCAGGATTCAGTGTCCCAGTTCTACCAGTGGCAAGCCAGAAGCCTTTCTTCTAAAGGAAATGACCGGGCCAGGTTCCCTGACTCAACCTGTCATCCCAACACTTTGAGAAGCTGAGGCGAGTGGATTGCCTGAGCCTGCGGGTTCGAGACCCACCCGGGCAACTTGGCGAGACCTCGTCTCTACAATAAATCAAAAATTAGCCGAACATGGAAGTGTGTGCCTGTAGTTCCAGCTACTTGGAAGGCTGAGGCGGAAGGATTGCTGGAGCCCAGCAGGTCGACGCTGGGTGGCGGTGAGCGTGCCACTGTCCTCCAGCCTGGGTGACGGAGACTAAAAAAGTGGGGAAGGGGCTGACTCTCTGCAGATGATGACACAGCTGCTCCAACCTCCTGAGGGCCCTCACTGTGTTCCCCTGCAGAGGCCTGACAGAGGCTCTGTGGAGCTCTGCTGTCTGCCCCGACATTCCAAGTACCATCGGGTCTGCCGGGTCATCTGGCCCAAGCGGCAAAGCCATTTGGACAGCAACCCGGGCCCGTTGAAGAGCCTTTTTTTACTTGGAGTCTCGTTGAAAACTGGCAGCAGGGAGGGCTAGAGTCATGCTTTCCACACTGTCTTCACGTTCCCAAGAGGTCCGGTAGGCTCGCCGCCTCTTTCTCAGCGGCCCGAGAGGCCACGGCAGCCATGCGTCCCTCTCCTCGGAGAGGACACCCTGACGTGCCCTCGCCTCCCTGAGCCCCTGGCAGTTTCACCAAGGCGGCAGCTCCTGAATTATGCTGGGAAGATCTCCCACCTACTTTCAGCATGTGTGTGATCAGGGTAGCTGAGACGCCCACCACTTCTTGCCAGGTCTAGTCGGCACGACGTCATGGATGGCGTGGACCACGGCTGGGTCCTCTACTCACGGAGGAGGGCCGGGAGCGTATGCGGCCCTCAGGGGAGGAAGACCAGGGTGCTGCTGTCCCTCCGGGTGGCAACCAGTGCTTCCAGGCATCGTAACCAACAGGTAGAGGAGAAAGCATGCACCACCAGCGGCAAGGGGCTATTCTGACCAGCTCTAGGTTACAAACAACGATGGGCAGCCCTGCTTCCAAGTTCACAACATGCCTCTTGGCTCTCCAAGGTCCGTGTATCTCCTGAATAGGCCAAACGCATGCGTCCGGGGACGCGTGTGAGGGAGTCATCACCCCACACCCCTCCTGTTGGATGGTGGGTTTTTTTTCTTTTTTTCTTTTTTTTTGAGTTGGAGTCTCACTGCCACTCAGGCTGGTGGGCAGCGGCACGCTCGCGGCCACCGCAGCCCCGACCTGCTGGGCTCCAGTGATCCTTCTGCCTCAGCCTTCCAAGTAGCCGGAATTATAGGTGCACGCTACCACGCCTGACTAATTTTTTGATTTATTGTAGAGATGAGGTCTCGCCAAGTTGCCCAGGCGGGTCTCGAACCCACGGGCTCAGGCAGTCCACTCACCTCGGCCTCCCAAAGCACTGGGATGACAGGCTGAGCTGGGCCTGGATGGTGGTTTTAACCTATGATGCCACTCCTCCCATAATGCACTGTGGCTTTCACTTTAGGATTATGATAGGAAGAAGCAGTTCTGGGGGCTTCCCTTTGGCGTATCCTCCCCTGACAACCCTCCTTCCTCAGGTCTGGGAACCAGCACAGAATTCTGCCGTCGTCCGCTCCAACTGTGCATTCTGGAACTGGGGAAATACTCACAGACGGGGTTGGGGTGTCCGCTGGGCCCACAGTGGCATGGGCTGCACCCAAACTCTACTAATCATCCCCAACCCCTCCTCCAACTGGGGGATCAAAGAGCATCTGGGATCCTCGGATTTGTGCTGGTTCAGACCCACGTCCAGGAATGCCCTGAAGTCTGGGTTTCCATTCCCCGGCTTTCCTTTGGGAAAGGCTAGAAGGAGGGGCAGAGTGTGCGTGTGTGGTGCCTTGCTTAAGGGGACCTGGCCTCCTCCCGCCTTGAGGGCTCTGGGCAGTGAACTGGCTTGGCTGTCCCACTCCTGGGTCCCGCACCCTATGCTGGCCCCCTAGACCCCTTCTTTTTTTTTTTTTTTTTTGAGTTGGAGTGAGACTCTCTCGCCCAGACTGGAGTGCAAGGGCCGCTCCTGGCCACCGCAGCCTCAACCTGCTGGGCTCCGGCGATCCTTCCGCCTCAGCCTTCCGAGTAGCTGGAACTGCAGGCATGCTACCACGCCCAGCTAATTTTTTTCTGATTTATTGTAGAGATGAGGTCTCGCCAAGTTGGCCAGGCGGGTCTCGAACCCGTGGGCTCAGGCCATCCACTCACCTCAGCCTCCCAAAGGCGTGGGATTACGGGTTGGCCTTTGTTAGTTGGCCTCACGCTAGTGTTAGAAAGCACTGACGTTCCCACCCCGGACCCTCGATTCTCAGCCTCTTGATGTCCCTGCCCCGGGAGACAGGCCTGGCTCACCCTGGGCCCAGGCGGGGCGTGCGCATGCGTGCAGATCAGGCCCCACAGCGTGTGCAGGCCGCGAGC
Organism: Carlito syrichta; assembly: GCF_000164805.1. Classification (NCBI taxonomy): domain Eukaryota; kingdom Metazoa; phylum Chordata; class Mammalia; order Primates; family Tarsiidae; genus Carlito; species Carlito syrichta. The sequence goes on from NW_007062055.1 coordinate 94,049, forward strand.
ACCTCGCTGGACAGCCTTGGTGGCCCTTGAAGGTTTGCGCCACCATCCCCAGCCGAGGCTCAGGAAGGGCGGGCAACTCTCAAAGCCTCGCAGACGGAACCAGACCCCAGATATACCTGGCCTCAGAGTCTGGTTTGGTTCCAATTAAGTCCCTCCCCTGCTTCCACAGATGTCCTCGTTTGAGCTCCAGAGGGTGCCCGAGCCCTGGCGCCTGGGCGTAGGGACGCAAAGCCAGGGCAGCCTCTCCCGCCCTGCAGGTCCCAGAGGCATCAGAGATGGCCAGGCTCCACCCCCTCTTACTCCCACTGGGGAGACCGAGGCTCAGCCGTCTGGGGAAACCAAGCTTTGAGAAAGAGCCTCTAAGTGGCTGGCACCAGGACACCACCCGGGCTCCAGGCAGCCTATGTGTGTGCGGGCTTGGCAGGGGCCTGGCAGGCCCCCAGTGGATGCGGCCTCTCCCACGAGCGGGGTACCGCTCTGGCTCATCTCTGAGTCTCCATCTCATGACCTGGCCTCAGAGCAGGAGCATAAGAAGGTCTCAGCCCCGTGGTAGAGGGACAGATGTGGGGACGAGCACTGGGGAGCCCCCTGTGAAATATCTCAGCAGGCGTGGGGCTGGCGGGGCACACACGAGCACCAGGTCCAGTTATTCTCCACCACTCACTCTGCCCCTGCTGCAGAAGGCCTCACAGCCACGCCATGCACGCCTTCTCATGGCGACACACGCTTGCCACGCCACCGCCCCAGGGCACCCGCGCAGCCAACCCCCATGGAGGCCGCGCACAGCTGCTCCCAGACAGCTTCACCCAGTCACGTCCCTGCCCCCGGCGTGGGGCGCGGGAGCCGGGTCCCACCTGCTCATGAGCGCCGGCAGCGTGCGTCTAGCCCGACCTGCATTCAGGGTCTCCGTGGCCTGTCCGTCACTTGAAGTCAACCTCATGGGAGTATTTACACCACGGGAATTGTCCAGTGCTGCACATCAGAGCTAGCTGTTTTCCTTGTGAACACTGACAGGCACCCCGCTGGCAGGGCCAGCCCACACCCACCCCTGGGTGCCCCTCCCACACCTCGAGCTACAGTCTCACAGCCACTCAGACCCCCCGTCCCATAGCAGAGCCCGTAGAACCACACAGCCATGAATATACCCACACACTCCTCACACACACACACACATGCACGCACGCACGCATGCACACACACACACCATTCCAGGCTCAAATCAAACATACACACCCTCACATCTACTCAGCCATACACAAATGGCCCGCACACACTCGCCCCTGCGTACACACAGTTGTCGCCTCTCACTGCCATGGACTCAGCTCCCCCCCAGGCCGAAGCCCCCATGGTGGACAAACTGCCCAGGCCTACAACTTCTCCTGGAATTCCTGCCCCCTGCGATTCCACACTCATAGTTGAGCCCTCCCACACACCCAAACCAAAAAATCCCACGGCACGGACACAAACCGTCACACCGCAGTGCACACACACCCACCCCCATGCTGCTGTTCACAGAACCACACACAGAACACAGTCAGTCACCACTGAAGACCAGCCCAGCCCCTCTTGGAGACAGGTTCGGACAGATACACACACACACATGCACGCACACCCTGAAAAACACGCTTACTCAGGTACACCCGAATGCACCGTCTAAAGTCAGTCACAACCAGTCCTGCCCGGCCACTGTGTCTCACACACACACACTCACCCGCACACGCACGCAGGCTCTCAGTCGCCAGCACGGAGCCTCCACGGCCCTGAACGCCCTGTCGGGTGGCCGCAAGATACGGTGACCGCCTGGTGTCCCAACCCCTGCTGCCGGTGTCCCAGGCCCTGGTCACCCCTCTCCCAACTCGGAGCCAAATAGAAGATTAAGAAGAAAATAATGCCCAGGAGGCAGATCACTGGCAATTCCGCACAGGTGTTAAATCACTCCCGGCTCCCAGCTGCTCCCACCCCACCCTGCCTCCTGTGAACGGGGGATGCGATTCTATAGCCCGCTGCCCCCATATCTCTGCGTTGGACCAGGCCTACCCGCCTGGCAGCCCACGCGCAGAACCAGCGCCAGGGAAGGAACGGGAGCACACCCAGGCATCCAGCACGTAGCCGGGCCCAGTGCCGTTTGCAGGGCCTCGCAGTCACCCTGTGAGTGCAGCTCTGGGATTCAGGCCCACCTCCCGGAGGAAACTGAGGCTGCAAGCGGCGGTGTGACATGCCCAAAGTCCCAGGCAAGTCCTGCCGGGCGGGGCTTCTTCCCGGTCTGCGTCTCAGCAGGACGGGTAGAGTCAGGCCGGGAGGTGCTGGGAAGGGGCGAGGCTGGGAGGGGCTGTTCCAGGGCGCTCTCACAGGGTCCCATCGCTGCCCCCCGTCCCGGCAAAGGGACAGAGCCCAGATGGGAGGGGGGCTGCAGGAAGCAAAGCCAGCTCCCCCTGAGGAGATAGTCATCCCGGTCACAAGCTGCCCTGGAAGGAGCCAGCACCTCGGGCTGGGAGTGTGCAAGCTGAGGCGGCCAGCCACGCTCCAGGGGACCACCGACGGACTGGAGGCTTGCGTATGTCCCAGCATCCTGGCAGCGGCGACACTGGGCTCCGGGACCCTCATCACCCGGGGTGGCTGGCCCCGTTCCGGGCAGACCGGGAGAAGTGGCCCCAGCGCCCACCGCAGGCACGTTCACAGGGGCCTGCCAGGCCCCGGCCACGCCCACCCGCCGGCTCAAGCCCCTTCCCGCCTTCTCCCTGCTGGGATGCCCTTCCCGTGGGCCCCAGCGAGCCCCCTGCCCGTGGAAAGGCTGCTTCCTCCGGGCATCAGTCCTTGTCCCGGGTCCAACGGCCTCCCCTCACCCCACTGGAGTCTTCTGAGATGTGCCTCGAGGACACGGGCCGCGCCGTGTCCACCTGTGTGGCCCCAAGTCCCTCTTGCCCCTGTCCCCAAGCCCCGGGGACTTTCTGCCTGAGCCAGGCCTCCACAGGGCCTGCAACGGGGGCGGCCTCGCTCTGGGGATGGCCCGCTGTTGTCCGGCTGCGGTGTGGATCAGCCAGGAGGGCAGCCCCCAAGCCGTCCAACCCCCTGGGCTCACAGGACAGCCTCCAGGAGGACCCTTATCTGGACTGGCAGAGCAAGATCCTCAGGGGACCGGCCAGGAAGGCGAGGCTTCTCTGCGAAGAGCCAGAGGCGAGCTGACCGGAAGCCAGGCCTCTCCCCGGGTGCTGTGGCCCTGCCAGCCTCCCTTCCTCCCAGGCTTGCCTAGAGGTCGAGCCGTGGCGGTAACGCCGGACACAGGCAGGCGCTTCCTCCGTCGCACCACGGCCACCGTGTGCGCTGAGGGGTGCGATGGGGCACAGAACAGGATGGAGGAGTTGCGTGGCCCTGGGAGGGCAGGGACGCGCAGGCCGGCGAGAGCCCCTGTGACTTGGCAGGAGGGTTAGTCCAGGACGAAAGACAGGTCAAGAGCCGGGCTCGGTGGCTCAGCCTGTCATCCTGCGCCTTGGGAGGCCGAGGTGAGTGGACGGCCTGAGCCTGTGGGTTCGAGACCCGCCTGGGCAACGTGGTGAGACCACCTCTCTACAATAAATCCAAAAATCAGCCGGATGTGGTAGCGTGCGCCTGTCATTCCGGCTACTTGGAAGGCTGAGGCGGACGGATCGCCGGAGCCCGCAGGTCGAGGCTGCGGCGGCCGGGAGCGGCGACAGAGTGAGACTCCCACTCAGGGATGGCGACTCTACGTGCCAACCGCCCATGTCATTCTGCACTTCCCTGTGGCCCCTGGACAAAAGCAAAAGCAAACAGACGAAATGACCCTCAACCATGTGAGTATTTAAGGCACTGAGTCCAAAGATGATCGTGTCGACACGTAATCGACATAAACGACTGTCGATAAGTGACTTGGCTTTCTGAAACACGCGTGTGCCTTTGATGCCAGTGCACGTTGGACCCTTACAGCCCAGCGGGGTTCTGAGCAGCCACACGCGAGTGCAGTGCAGGTCCAGGGTGGCCAGCTCTCTCGTGGTCAGGGAGGGCCTCTCTTGGGAGTGATTTCTGAGCAGGGGCTGGAGGCCGGGGAGTGAGCCAAGCAGCTCAACAGGGGAGGGTTGTCCCAGGCGGAGGGAACCGCAAGTGCAAAGGCGGCCAGGCAGGCGTGAGACAGCAGCGGGGACAGAGGGAGCCAGGGGAGAACGGCTGTGGCCACCATGAGGCCCCAGCTTTTCCTCTGAGCAGGCGAGAGCCACATCGGTGTGAGGCAGGCAGCTTGGCCGCGGCCCGGCCGGGCTCTGAGAGCCCACCCATCCCTGTGCAGCCCCAGCCCCAGGCCACAGCGGGCATCCCTGCTCTACCGCTCAGCAGCGTTGCGCGCTGGGAGGGCCACGTACGGCACCATGCCGGGCACATGGTGGGCATCCCTAAAAGCAAGAGTCGGCCAGCGCCTCCGAGTCTGGGTCTTCAGGGGAGACTCAGGTGCCCGGGTGCCGAGGGCCTGGCTCCTTTGCTTCTCGGAAAGGCAGGTGGGCGGCCCCTTGCCCCCCTCCCTCTGCCCTTCCGACTGGGGCCTGTTTCCACATTCCTCGAATGGCTGCAGGTGATAGATGGCTCTGCAGCGCGGCTGCCCTTGGGCTTCTGACCGGCAGCTTCCACTTCCTCTGCCCCGTGGGGGGGGACTGGGTGGCGCCTCTGACCCCACCAGGAAACCTGTCCTCACCCAGGCAATCTCCACACTCGCCCACCCTGTGGGGACAGCCCAGCCTCGGACTCCAGAGGGCAGGGCCGCGGGCAAGACCTTCTCTTCCCCGTCCACGCGCCCTCCCCTCGCGACTTAAGGCTTCACTTCTTCCTCCAAAAACGATGCTCTGAGTGCCGGCTTGAGCCCGCACCACTGCAGCCGTGGGATACAGCACTGGACAAGACCGGCAGAGGCACCTGCCCCGTGAAGAAGGCCCTCGAGGCGGTGGGCGTCACTCGGCGAGTCCCGGCCCTCACTCCAGTCCTCTCTGACTCGAGGCCACGAAGACCGCCTCTCACCCACCTCCACATCCCAGAAGGTTGTCTTCTCAGGGGTCCGCCACTCTGGAAGCCTGGGCTCGTGGTGAACCCCTATGAAGGAGTTAGGCCAGACGCAAGGAGGACTTCCTGGTCACCTGGGGAATGAACCCTGAAATAGGAAAGGAGAAGATAGACTTCCCGCTGCCTGTAGAAATTTAAACAAATGCTGTGAAAGCTTTGCATCGCCAAGGGAGGAGAAAAAGACGAAAAAAAGGTCCGTGGGCAAGACCCCATCTCTCAGCAGCAGCTGTCTCCCGCGGAGGGCTGGGACGTGCGATGCTGCTGGCGGTTCGCCTTCCCGTCTTCCAGACCGTCGGCCTCGCATACGCTGCTCCCTCCAGGGCCTCGCAAGGGAAAACAAGAAGGCGACGAGACAATCCCGGTTTTTCGCTTGTGCGAGTGTTTGAGTTGGGGTCTCACTCTGTGTCGCCCAGGCTGGAGTGCAGGGGCACGCTCCCAGCCACCACAGCCTCGACCGGCTGGGCTCCAGTGATCCTTCCGCCTCAGCCTTCCAAGTAGAGCCGGCACCTCTCAGAACTCCCGGGGTGATTCTGTCTGGCTGGCGTGACCAGGAACTCACCAGGCGGAGGCAGGGCGGCTGTTCGGGCGACCCCAGCCCGGAGCACAGAGGTGGGCTCAGATGTAGACGCCCAGCTTGTGGGACGGGAGAAAAGGCCTTTGGGCAAGAGAGCAAGCAGTGGGGGAGGCAAGGGGCAGGTGAGAACAAGCCCCCAAGGAGCCCCCAGCGGTAGAGGGGAGACCCCAGGAGGGTACGCAAGGCCCTGCACTGGTCCTGTAGGCACTGGGGAGCCACTGAGGGTGTGTGAGCAGAAGAGGGTAGTGGTTTAGGAAGAACAGTACGCTCTTCTGCCACTCAGAAGTCCTCAGCCTTCTCTGAAAGGCGTCGTGATCTGGTGGCTCAGGGTAGGGGCCCTAGAGCCCCACAGTCTGGGTTCAGATCCTGGGTCTGCCACTTTCTAGCTGTGTGTTCTGTCCTCAGGCTGGGGCCCGACCCCTCTGGACTTCAGTGCCCACCCTAACATTACAAGGGATCCTAAAATGCCAGCCTCGTCGTGGGTCGAGAGCCTCGGATGAGTTAAAACGTGAAAACAGGGCCCGGCATGCAGTCGGTGCTTAATAGAGGCTAGTCCTTGTTGCCCCCTGCCCACCATCAGCAGCGTGTCTGGATCTCTCGCGTCACTCTGAGATCTTCTGTAGGGCAAAGACCCGCCCAGACTTGGGTCCGCCTCCGAGTGGACGCCATCGCCGCCGGCGGGATGGAGGTGGGCGTGAGCAGCCATCCCGTCTGCCCTCAGGAGAGAGCCCCCAGCCCCCCCACTGCCGCCCCGCCTCGCACGGGCAGCCCAGGCCGCTGGCAACCGGGGACGGCAAGCCACCCGACGGCAGGGCCATGACCCCGCCAGCTCTTCTCCCTCTCAGCGACCTCGCTGGGGGTCCCCGTACCCCTATTTCACAGAGGAGGAAACAGAGGCTCCGAGAGATGAAGCTCTGCGCCAGGCGGGCCCAGCGGCATGGCCGTCCTGTCAGGAAGCCCCACCGCGCCCTTCGTAGGCCTGGCCCCTTGAGGCACGCCTTATCCGTCTTCCCGGGAGCAGGGACTGGGGTGGGGGGCGGGGAAGGAACGGGAAACCCTCTGGCTTTCTGGGATGCCTAGGCCCTGGAGCGCCAGGTGGCTGAAGCCGGAGCCCAGGTAAGGAGCCGTGGAGACGGGGCACCCTGGCCTTTCATCCGGAGCCATGGCCAGCCCTCCTCCCCCAATCCTCCCTGGGGGCCCACGATCGCTCACTGGAGCCACACACGAGCCACTTCTCAGGCCCACCTGTTGCCCGGCAGGTCTGCCGAGCCCTGAGAGGGGGAGGGCCCCAAGAAGGGAGCACCCCCACCTCCAGCCCCCATGCCGAACTTCTGAAGCCCTAGGAAAGCCCCAGACCTCGGCTCTGCCAAGCCTCGCCTGCCAGCCTGCCAGCCACCCCCTCCCCCAGCCCAGCTGGGGGCTGAAGCCGGAAGTCCAGAGGCCAGACCTCGCCCAGCCTCGGTTTCCCCACTGGGAAGGGGCAGGGGAGCTTCCCGCGCATCTCGAGGAGACGCTCCAGTCTGGGGCGTAAGGCCAAGGGCCCACGCTGTTGCCTGCCTGCCCGCCCTGCCAGCAAGGCCCTCCCAACTGGGGAGGAAGCCGGCACCCCGCCGCCCGGGGCCATCAGCTGTTCCTGCGGTTCTGAGCTGGAGTTTGCCAGGAGCTGGCAGGCTGGGTGGTCCCTGGGCGGCAGCTGGGAGGCCAGGCCCAGACAGCGGGCCCAGCCTTCGCCTGGAGCGGTATGGCCTCTGTCTGCCCCATCCCGGGAGGGAGGGTGAGGCTGGGGCGCTCCCCGCGAGCACCTGTGTGTGCCGGCCTTCTCCGCCGAGGTGCTGAGGCTTGGAGGCCAGGACCCTGGCAGCACCACGGGCTGGGCATCCTCACGGCTCTGAGTCCCAGCAGCTCTGGAATCTGTTCTTGCAGCAGCAGCCCCAGCCAGAGAGGGTACAGACGCAGCGCTGAGCTCCAGAGTCGCTGGGTTTCAGAAGACAGCTTTTCTAGGAAAAGGGCGGAATGGTGGGTCTATACCCCAGCAAAGGAGGAAAGCCTCGGGGCAAGGATTGTCCTGGTGAGGGGCTCAGTGTGCATTTTCTTCCTTTCGGTTTTTCTTTTTCTTCCTGGAGGAACCCAGGCTCATGAGATTTTCCCAGAGTGGCCAGGGCCATCACCTGTCTCAGACCCTCGCATCGCGCCGGCCCTGAGCACAGCTGAGGGAAGGAGGTGGCAGAGAACTCGGCTGGCCGAGGCCGAGGCCGGGGAGGAACGAGGCAGCCTGGGACACAGGGAGACGCGAGATCAGAGGGAGCAGGCGAGCCGGGCGCAGGCAGGCCTCCACCCGCCCGCCAGCCGCAGGCCGCCTGCCCACCTCTGCAGAGCGCCAGCTCGCTCAGCGTGGAGCCGCCGTCGTGCCGGCCCACCTCTGGGCCCTGCTCAGAGGAGAGGCCGTCCTGGCATTCGCCCTCCGCCGGGCGGTGGAGGAAACGGGTTCCTTTGTTCATTCATTCATTCACCCGCTCACCTTGCTCATTCGCTAACCCACACAAATGGTTAGCCCCGGCCTGAGCCCTCCAGCCGTGCGTTAGGAACAGGGAGCCCCGGGAGCAACATACGCTTTGGGGAGGAGCAGGACAGCCCATCAGCCGCTGGCAATGAGCACTGGGGCAGAGCTGAGACAAAAGAGAGACCGGAGCGGAGGCTTGGAGGAGTTTTACAGAAGAGGCAGCCTTTGGTCTCCAGCTGGGCTTTGAGGGGTAAGCAGGAGTTTGCCAGAAAGAAATGAGCCAATAGGGCATTTAGGTAGCAAGAGCAAAAACACAGAGCTAGAAAGGGGGTGCCAGGGTGTCTGGGGAGCAGGAGGAGCTCCAGGTGCCTGAAGGGGAGAGAGATCACTGCAGATGGGGGTGTCGTCCCTGGGGGGGTGTGCGACTCTCGGGGCCTCAAGCAGGGCTTCCCAGAGGCGAGGGCGTGCGTCGGCTCCTACCAGAAACAGAAGGCACCACCTGGGGTCGGAGGGAAGTCGTCACTGACAGGAGATGCTCCCTGACTGACGACGCCATCGCAAGTTGAGAATGCATTCAGCCGCCCGACACTCCTGACACTGCCCCTGAGCCTCGTCTGCTCCCGCACGGGATCAGAGCACTCACGCTGGCCAGAGCCGGGCAAATCGTCCAGCCCAAAGCCTGTTTTGCAACAGAGTGCTGAATATCTCTACGCAGCTGACGGCATCCTGGGCTGGGGGTGACAGGCAAAATGGCAGCCCGAGTACTTGAAGCAGTTTCCACTGAATGTGCCTCGCAGCCGCACCGTGGTAAAGGCAATCAGATGTACATGTATTCAAAGCTGTTGGTCACCCACCAACGAGAAAGTTTTGTCTAAAACACGAATGCTAGCCGGGTTCGGTGGCTCAGCCTGTAATCCCACGCTTTGGGAGGCTGAGGCGAGTGGATTGCCTGAGCCCGTGGGTTTGAGACCCACCCGGGCAACTTGGGAGACCTCAACTCCACAATAAATCAAAAATCAGCCGGGCGTGGTAGCGCGCACCTGTAGTTCCAGCTACTTGGAAGGCTGAGGCGGAAGGATCGCCGGAGCCCAGCAGGTCGAGGCTGCGGTGGCCGGGAGCGGCCACTGCACTCCGGGCTGGGCGACAGAGTGAGACTCCAACTCAAAAATAAAAAATAAGAAAATAAAAATAAAATAAAATAAAAATAAATAACTAGAACACGAATGCTGACTGTGCAAGTTCCGAGGTGAGGACGCTGGGCTCGCTCAGGGGCTCGGCGACAGCGCTGAGGACAGGAGTTTTTTCTGACTCCCACTCTGCCACTCTTGGCATGTCGTGGTGTCACCCCGGGGGTCGCAGGATAGCGTTTCTACTTGCCACAGGTCAGACCACACCCTCATCTGGTTTTTCACAGCGATCAGGTGGGTCTCTCCCGCAGGACAACTGCCATAGCTCCCACGCCACCCCCCCATGAAAGCGGCTCAAGCAGAAAGTGAGGGGAGCGAAAGGGCTTTCTCGACTCAGGCCCCTCTCAAGGGAAATCACACCCAGGAGCCCCTGGAAGTCCTTCCCTTACATCCTACTGGCCAAAATGGAGTCTCGTGTCGGTCCCTGGACCAGCCCCTGGCAACGAGGAGTGAGACTGCCAAGGTTAGCCAAGTCCAATCAGGATTCATCCTCAGAATTGGGCATCGAACTGTCGTCACAGCCACAACAAAATCGTGTCTGATCCACCCTTAAAACTTAAAAATTCCTTTCTCACATTCTGTCCCCAGAATGTCTTTCTTACTTGCGCTTAACTCCAGCTGTCATCTTACATCTTTTGTGTTTTCTTGGTCTTCTGTCTCCCACCCGAATATCAGTTTCTTGAGACCAGGTATCTCTCTGTTTGGATTCACTACCGGTTGCCTGGGCTCTAGAGTGGTATCTGGCACACAGTAGGCACTCAGGAGATATTTGTTGAAGGAATTAGTACACTAGAGCAGAGCGGCAAGAAGTAACAGGTGCAGGCTGGAACAGCCGGCAGGCCGAGTCACCAGGGACCTGGTGCCCTGCAGGAGATGCAGCCATGGCGGGTTTCAGCAGGGGCTGGCCAGGCACCATGGGCCATGAGTCTGAATATTTCCTCTTGGCAGGAGGCGTCAGGGCTGACGTGGAGGGACACAGCTGGGGACAAGAGAGGCGTTGTGGCAGCAGTGCAGATCTGAGCGAGGCTGGTGACACACAGAATTGTTTTCTATTTCTTCACATGTTCCAGCCTCTCAGATGCTGGCCACTCGACTCCTTCTCCAGAATGACCTTATCAGAGCTCCACGTCTAAACCCTTCCCACCCGCAGGGCCCCCTCAGGTCCTCATCCTCCGGGAAGCCCTGTCTGCGGCCTGTAAACAGCAGGGCTTGTATCTGAGACTCTTTCACACCCTCGCTGGGCTTCGGGGGTACACAGCAGGTGCTCAAGCAATGTCTGAGTGAAGGAATCAGAAATAGCTAGAGTTGCTGGGTTCTGGATGGTACTGGCCTTAGGAGGGCAAGGGAGCTCAGACGCAATGCAAAGCCAACCCACAGAAGCTTCTGGAAGCAGGTAGGGCTGAGTGGGCCTGACACCCAGCTTCCTGGAGTGAAAGCGAGGGGCAGGGTTAGAAGTCCTGATTGAGGATTATGGGAGAAAGCAAAGGAGGACTCCTGCCCACCAGTTTCCTGCCGTGTGTTGGCATAACCAAGGTACAGGGAGCTGAGCTGTTTGCCCATGACCAGACAGAGTCAACCTTGGTGCTACAGCTTTCAGATTCTTTTCTTTTCTTTCTTTTTTTTTTTTAGTTGAAGTCTCACTCTGTCACCCAGACCGGAGTGCCGTGGCTGAGTGCAATTAGAAATATATGTAAACTATTGGTCAGGACCTTTTCAGTTGCTTGTGACAGAAAACGTAACCCAAACAGGATTTTTTAACTTTTAAAAATTATCTGATTATCAGGACACAAACAGACATGTCTCAAAAGAAGATATACAAATGGCCAACAAACATCTGCTAAAATGCTCAAAAAAAAAAAAAAAGCAATAGATGCTGGCACAGATGTGGAGAAAAGGGAACGCTTATACACTGTTGGTGGGAGTATAAATTAGTACAACCTCTATGGAAAGTGGTGTGGAGATGTCTCAAAGAACTAAGACTAGATCTACCATTTGATCCATTCCCAGGGGAACAGAGGTCATTGTGTAAAACAGACACCTGCACTCGCATGTTCATCAAGGTCCAATTCACAATTTCAAAGATGTGGAATCAAACTAAATGCCCATCAACTGACCAGTGGATAATGAAAATGAGGTATATATATCTATACATATATATGCGCGCGCGCACACACACTCACACACACACACTCACACACTGTGGATTACTATTCAGCCATCAGAAAGAAGAAAATAATGTCTTTTGTGGCAAGTTGGATGGAATTGGAGAACGTCATCCTAAGTGAACCCAGGCAGGAACAGAGAACCAGACACCGATGTTCTCACTGGTAAGCGAGAGTTAAACTAAGGATCTGCACAGGGGATTTTTTAACTCGTGAAAATTATCCAGAATGGTGTCATGAGCACTGGAGGCTCAAAAGATCTCAGGAGGGGGGGAAGGGGTGCAGGGCAGAAAATCACAGAAAACCGGGCACAGTGTGCGCAGGTGGGGCTGGTGGGCACCCTTGAAGTCCAGACGGCTCTGCCGCCGTGCAATGCAGCCGTGTCACCAAAAGCTGTTTGCACTCCCTCAAGCTATTTAAGTAAGACAAATCAATAAAAATGCATCCGTGTATCATCATCATTCTTTTGCTTGCATGCTTTAAAAGGTACAGCCCTTCCCTCACAGTAAGTCCCCGCACGGGTCGACCCCTCTGCGCTGGCTCCTTTGTCAGGCAGGCTCCCTTCTGGAGCGCGGAGGGGGCGGCAGAGGGGTCAACTCCACAGCTTTCCAGTTCCAAGTCCCTGGGGGCAAAGAGGACCCCACCGCCTGGAATCCAGTCTCACAGTTTCTGACTGACCAGACCGGAGTCACGTGATCCCCCTTGAGCCAACCCCTGCGGCCAGGGAAGCGCGGCACAGATTGGCCGGAGCCAGGGCCATGGAGCCAGGGTGGAGCCCACCAGGACCATGAGGGCTAATAACCCTGGAGAGAGGTGAGTTCGTGAAGGAAGATGGGGCGTGTGCCCGAGAAGGGGTGATGGGTGCTGCAGGGTCAGAGAGTGTCTGCTCGACAAAGGCATTTCGTTCACACCGCGGAGACCCAGATGATGAGGACAATGGCAACCTCGCGTTTAACTGAGAACTCCCCTCAGGGAAATGCAACGTAGAGCTGCCACGAGATGCCACCTTCCGGGTGGGCACTCTTCGGGGCGTGTCCCCTTTCTTGGTCTCATGTGACGCCCTCGCCTTCAGGTGGGAGGACACACCGTTATTGTCATCTCCATTTTGCAGATGCGGAAACTGAGGCACAGAGAGTGTGACTTCCCCAATATCACACCGCTCTGAGAGCGTTTTAAAGTCAGCCTCCCTCCACCAGATCATGTCATTGCCCTAAGGAGATGAGGTCTCTACAGGAGCTGGTCATGCGGCCAGGGAGACAAATCCAGACTCAATGACAGAAACACTCACTTTGGGGGAAGAGCCAGAAACCGCCAACAGAGTGGCGACTGGCTGAGGGCATGGAGGGATGTTTGGAAGAGGAAGGAGAGGCTTCCTGAAGGAGGTGTGTTTGAGCTCCAGTTTCCTTATCCATAGAACATCCAAGTTGGGCTCAGATTATCTGATTAAAACGTTCCAAATGCTGGCCGGGCTCGGTGGCTCAGCCTGTCATCCCAGCACGTTGGGAGGCCGAGGCGAGTGGATTGCCTGAGCTGGCAGCTCGAGACCAGCCCGGACACCTTGACGAGACCTCGTCTTTACAATAAGTCAAAAATTAGTCAGGCGTGGTAGCACACGTCTGCATTTCCTACTGCTAGGAAGGCTGAGGCAGAAGGATCGCCAGAGCCCAGCAGGTCGACCCTGGGGTGGCTGTGAGCATGCCGCTGCCCTCCAGCCTAGGCGACAGAGTGAGACTCCGACTCAAAAAAGAGAAAATTTCAGATGCTGGATGTTTCACAGCCTGTGATTTTCAACTGCCAACGTAGAGCCGGGTCTGGGCTCCAAGCTTCCTGCCTCTTCCTATAGACCACAAGTGCCAGGGACTCAGTGCTGCCCAAGGCCGCCCAGCCTGGAAAGGGTGGCATAGGTTTGCATCTTGGCTCCTCCATAAATTAGCTGCTGGGGATTGGACAAGTTCTCTTAGGACCCTTTCAGGCCTGGCTTTCTAGCATCCATGGCCAAGCGCTTCCTGTGCTGGAAAGCTGTGACGCATTCAGGGTCTACTTCTGGCAAAAATGGCGATTTTGCCCCTACACAACCTCAGACTTCTGTGATTTGAGTTCTTACACCTGCTTGGGTGTTTCCGCATCCCTCTGCACCCTCCCTGCCCCTGCTACCCTCTGTCTAGCTCCAATCATTCCTTTCCCCAGGAAACACTTCCCTGGGCAGGCCCTTGGGGTATAGAGAGGAAGGAGCCGCATCACTTCCCCTGGGGAGCTGGTCTTCAGGGGTCCGCCAGGCGCACACAGGGCCAGGGGATAGGCGCCGGCCAGCGCAGGGGCCTTGTGGCAGGGGCGGAATCTGGCAGTGGATGTCCCCTACTTCTGCCATGCACCTGCCTTTCTCATCTTCAAACCTCTGAGAGGGGATGGTAGTGGCTCACCGTCCCTGTCACTCACCAGCTGCAGGGGAGTGGCGGTCACTGCCTTGGCTCATGTGAGCTCAGTCATGGCTGTTCACCTGTCAGGACTGTGCCAAGCCCTGTGCGTTGTTGGGATGGCATGTACGGAATTTAACGGCCACAAACTGTCCTCGACCGCATTACGCTATGACACGACGTTGAATCGGAAAGTTATTGCAGATGCACAAAAGCCCTGAAAACAGAAAAACCTCCATAAATGAAGCAAATGTTTATTGCAGGAAGAAGAATCCTATGTTCCTGCAGGGAGCCCACCAAATGCTGTACCCTACCCAAAAGGAGAGTTCTCCATAAGCAGGCAAACATTCATCCCACACCGAGCAAGAAAACACCAGCACTGAAACGTGGAGAATGCATGTCAGAGGCTTGGAAGAAAGTCCCAGAGGCAAACAGCAGAGCACACTTTTAGAAAGGCTGCACCGTCCGTGGTCTTGGTGATCGTGCAGCCGGACATCAGTCACTGAGTCGAAAATTACTCTAGACATTCAGACTCTGGATGTAAGAAAGTTTTAAGACCAACCTACCAATGTATTTCTTGTTTGTCTTTCTTTGTACGCACAAGAAGGATGATGGTAAAATCTAAGTAAGTCTAAAGGACTTTTTCAATGACAATAAAAAAGTCCAAGTGCTTTTTTAAAATAAAGCATTACACCAATGTTTTCAAAAGAAATCAGCCTGTCAAAGTTTAACTGGAAGAATGTATTTATTCTCAGAGGGATGTAAAATAAGGTGCGTCTTACAGTCAGTGATGTTGTAGACTCAGTGGCATATACCAGATTGTGAAGTGGGCTTTTCAGCCAGGGAGATGTGACGGGACTTTTCAGACAGAGGAGGTGGCATCACCAAGAGGGATGGACAAGAAAAAACCTGGAGAAGTTCCAGCTCAAAGCACTTCCCACAGCTTGGTGTAGTGGAGATTGGGACGGGGTGTCACGCCAGCGGGGGTGTGAGAGGCAGGGGTGGTGCTGTGCTGAGATCCTCGTCCCGGGGCCCACCCAAGCAGTGGCGGGAGGACCCTCCTGAAGGTACACAGGAGGAGTCCGGCAACACAGAGCCATGCAGCGAGTGCCCAAAGGCAGAGTTGAGAGGACAGGCTTTGGAGTTGATGTCCAAGTTCAGTTCTGTCTCAGCTGCCCACTTACTGTGCCTGTGACCTGAGAGAGGGACTGGACCTCTCCGCATTTCAGCATCTATGTCTATGACGTGGAAGCCATGACAGCACCTGCCTGTAGGGCTGTGGTGAGGACTCCGTTGTTTGTTGCATTTCAAGTGCTGGTAGTCTCTGACGCAGAGTACGTTTGCGATCAACGTGATCTGGTTTTGTCTCAGAAGTCTCCCTGCAAGAGTCGGCAGTTTGTCCTTCTAATAAACATACTCATCCTCAACCACGCGCCAAGCTCCATGCTGGAGCTATAAAGATAGAGAGGAGTTCCACCTCTGCTCCTAAGCCCACATGCATGACGCCTCTGCCAGGGTATTAGCGACCCCTCCGAGAAAGCCTCAGCAAAACTGAAAATGCAACTTAAAGTTATTTATTGGAAGAATTGAGGTGTGAAAGGAGCTGAGACCTGGATATTCAGAGGAAATCAGGGCAGAGTTTCTCTTTCTTTCTCTCCAGAGTGTGCACTGGTTCTAGGCTGGAGAGTCGTAGACAGCCTAGGCCTCGAGAGCCAACGTTCTAGAATCTGCCCCTCACTAGCTGGTGATTTTTTTTTTTTTTTTGAGTTGGAGTCTCACTCTGTCACCCAGACTGGAGTGCAGTGGTCGCTCCCAGCCACCGCAGCCTCGACCTGCTGGGCTCCGGCGATCCTTCTGCCTCAGCCTTCCAAGTAGCCGGAATTACAGGTGCGCGCTACCACGCCCTGCTAATTTTTTGATTTATTGTAGAGATGAGGTCTCGCTGCCCAGGCGGGTCTCGAACCTGCGGGCTCAGGCAATCCACTCACCTCAGCCTCCCAGAGGTGCGGGATGACAGGCTGAGCCACCGAGCCTGGCCTAGCTGGTGATTTTAAACCTGCTCTTCTATCTCTCCAAGCTTCCTCACCACACAGACAGTGAGAAGAATAAGGAGACTTGTGGGAGGGTACGATAAGCCCTCGGAGTTAAGTGCTTAGAATGATGCTGGGCCCAGAGCAAGTGCCCGAGAGATGACAATTCGAGAATACAGTGTGGACAGGTTCTCCTGGCGTGACACAAGACAAGAGCCCTGCCAGCCTCCTCCTTTCAGCCCTGATTCCAAACTCAGGGTGTTCTCGGTGTTGGCTTGGTGATGGGAGGATTATGCCTCCTCACACACAGTCACCCCTGCCTGTGGACTGGGGCCCCCGACAGCTCTGCTCCAGAAGATGGGTTCTTCAGCAGCTTTGAGGAGGGTCTCTTCCTGGCTGCGTGCAGCACAAGACGACTCCACCATTGCTTGATGCCATGACACCGCCTGTCCAACTCCGTTAACTGTCCCCTTCAACTTTTCCTGGGAGAAACTCAGGGCTGCTGGTGCTCTTACTGTCTGGCCTCTGTGGCTCCATTTCCATCCATGCTGAAAATGAGCTTCACACCTACTGAACTGTATCCAAGCCCTGATCCATAAGAGAACCAGCAGAGAGGAAGGTTCTAATTGCATGAACTGTGCCATTGCATGGCTCATTGCATGTAAATTTCAGTGTGACGCCATCAGCAAGCAACATTTGACTTCAGTTGGGATCAGTTTGGTGTTTGCCCTTCTTCCTGTCCTCCAATGCACAGAGTCAGACTAGTTTTGGTCCTTGATTCATGGGAATTCATCAAACCAATAGATAAACTATTAAACACAATGAAAAAGCTTAGCAAGGTTCCTGACTGTAAGATCAATATACAAAAGGCAATTGTGTTTTATATACCAACGAAACAACTTTTGAAAACATTGCCTTTCATGGCACATTTGTATTATCCAGAAAAAAATGCAGAGTACCTAGGAATAAATCCAAGAAACTATGTGCAAAAGTTGCACACAGACAATTAAAATGTTACTGAAACATTTTAAAGATGACCTAAATAGATGGAGAGATATTTTATGATCACAAATAGGAATATTTAGTATTGTAAAGGTATCGATTCAACCTCAAATTGTCTATGGAGGCAATACAATTCTCATTAAAATCCCAACAGGTTTATTTGGGGACATTGGCAAGCTGATCCTAAATATTATTTGGTCCACACACAAAAAAATTAGAGCTACTAAAGTTGTAGAGAACAAGATAAATATACAAAAATTAGTTGTGTTTTTATACACTGGCAACGAACAATTCAAAAATGAAGTTAAAAAAATTCTATTTACAATAGTATAAAAGAGAATAAGATACTTAGGAGCAAATTTAACAAAAGAGAGCAGGACTTGTATGCTGTTTATGTATCAAAAGACTTAATACTGTTAAAATGACCATAATTCCCAAGTTGATCTACAGATGCAAATAATCCCAATGTAAATTCTAACTGCCTTTTTTGTATAAATGGACAAGCTGATCCCCAAATGTATATGGAAACGTAAGCGACTCAGAATAGCCAAAACAATCTTGAAAAAGAACAAAGTTGAAGAACTCACACTTTCCAATTTCAAAACTTATTACAAAGCTATAGTAATAGTAATCAAGACAGCGTAGTGCTAGCATAAAAGTGTGTGTGTGTGTGTGTGTGTGTGTGTGTGTGTGTGTGTGTAAAATAACTGAAAGTCCAGAAATAAATCCATACATCCATGATCAATTGATATTAACAAGGATGCCAAGACAATTCAATGGAGAAAGAATAGTCTTTTCAACAAATGGTCCTGGATATTCACATGCAAAAGAAGAAATTTGGACCCCTACCTCACACCACATACAAAACTTAACTCAGAATGGGTCAAAATCCTAAGGGTAAGTAAGAGCTAAAACTACAAACTCCTTAGAAGAAACCATAGGCGTAAATCTTTGTGGTTGTGGATTGAGTAAGAGTTTCTTATATGCAACACCTGAAGCACAACTCACTAAAGGAAAAGCATAGATACATTCAATATCATCAGAATCAAATACTTAAAGAAAACGCATCCAGGTGTGGCGACGCACAGCTATAGTTACAGCTACTCAGGAGACCGAGGCAGGGGCATCGCTTGAGGCCAGGAGTTCAAGACCAGCCTGGATAACATAGTGAGATCCTGTCCTGCCCACCGCCCAGAAGCAAGAAAGAAAAAAAAGGAAAAGATGACCCACAGAATGGGAGAAAATATTTGTAAATTATACATCTGGTAAGAGTCTAGAATTGAAACAAATAAAGAACTCTCACAATTCCACAATAAAAGTGCAAGTAATTTAATTTAAAATGTGCAAACAATTCGAACATTTCTCCAAAAAAAGGTATACAAATGGCAAAAAAAAAACAAAACGTGAAAGGACACTCAACACCATACACAAAAGCTTGTCCATACACATTTATAACAGCACTATTCACAATAGCCAAGCAGTGGAAACAAGCCAAATGTCCATCAACAGGTTAGCTGACAAACAAAATGAATATCCCCACACTGGGATATTACACAGACATGAAAAGGAATGAAGTATGACACATGCCACAACAGGGATGAACTCCGGAAATGTCAGGCTAAAGGGAAGGCCATCTGTTGTATGAGTCCGGTGGTAGGAGATGTCCAGGACAGGCAAATCCATAGAGGCACGGAGCAGACGGGGGGTGGCTTAGGGCAGTGGGGAGTATTGCCAGTAGACACAGGGTTTCTTTTGAGGATGACGATATTCTGGCTGTGATAACACTCACAAAATCCAGTTAATATCCTAAAACTCTCTGAATCACGCACTTTGAAATGATGAGTTTTATGGAATGTGAAATACATCTCAATTCTAAAAGGAATAAATACCATATACATCTATGGAAGCTAAGAAGAAACAGGCCATGCCTGAAGAAAGCTAAAGACGCCTCATCAGATATCAGCATGTGTTATAAACTCTAGCACTTAAGAGAGAGATGCCTGGGTTTTTGTTAAAACCTTGCAACGGTGTTACCACACTACTGCACATATTTTCGTTTCGTGACAGGCCTCCATGAAAATGCCACGGACAGCATTCCGCAGATGTTTGCCTGCATCTCCATTCCAGGCACCCGTGAGGTAATCCATCATCCTGCCAGCGACACGGCAATATGACAGACCCACCCCCCAGGCCTGTTGAGGGCCAAGCACACCAGCACTGAAGGGTATATAGATGGGAGCCGGCCAACAGCTGTTTCCCAAAGTGTGGTCCCTGGGATCACCGGGGGTGGGGGTGGGGCGAGTAGGAAGAGCTGAAGATGTCTGGGTCCCCTCCGGTGTCGGAAATTCTGAGGGCAGAAACTTCCAAATCCCGACAGAGCAGGCTCACTGTGCGATTCTTCTGCAAGGCACCAGGAACTGCTGCCATGAAGGTTGTAACGATGTGCCGTCCGAGTTCACCTGGAGTTTTCCAGAGTTGGAGCTCTTCTGGAGATCGTTCAGGAAGGGAGTAGCATGCTTTGATTTTTTTTAAGATGCAAAGACTTGGGATATTGACGACCTAAAGGATTTAGAAAGCTTCAAAAGTCCTGGAAAAGACAAGACACTTCAGACATTGCCAACCACCAGCCATTGAACAAGACATTTGGCTAACGGATGCGCAGGACTTTGTTAAAATCATGGACCGATACCTCGAAAATGATCTAATTGCCTTCCTAAGAGCTGCATGAAAAGGAACTTTTAAAATTCGTACTTCCCACGTCCCAGATTCCCTTGGTCAAAATTTTGACAGACTCTAAATGATGTCTCAGAAATTTTCAGCACCGCCTGATTCTGCCCATTACTCTGGGAAAAGCCAGGAAGCCAAATCCCTGACCTGCGGTCGGCTTTTTAGGACATATTTCACTGAGTGTTTGAGATCGTAAACACTATAAGTGTAAATGCACTTAGAACAAGATTTCAGGGGTGAAGTATTCTTTTGCAATTTCGCTCCAATCATATTTGATATGAAAGCACAAGAAATTTTTTCAAACAAACTCTTGAGATCATTACAAATGCAATGACCGGTTTGAATAAAATCGTTTCTAAAATCACATGGAAAAGCTTCCAACCATGCTTGAGTATGCTCAGCATGCCCTCATGAGACTTAGTTCCAAGTTCCAGTTTTCTTCAGTGTGTTCTTGTTTGATTATAGACAACTCCCATCCCGGCACCTACCAGTTACCCTTTACCCCCGTTAGAAATCATCTGTAGCACACAAATGAGGGAAGCAAGGTGTTCCCCAGGCCAGACTCCTTAAATGCAAAACCTGAAAACCTAAGAGCTGCTGTGTGTATCCACAATCTTGATGCCAAATTATGCCAAAGCCCCCTCTAAGTTTGCTGAAATGTGTCTGCATTGAAGGATAGGTTTAATATATTCATATGTTTTCATAGATTGCCATATTATTTTTCAGCCTTTGATGTTGTTCATGTAGTCACTCCTTTACTGAAAAGAAAGAGAAGGGAGTTCATGGGTTTTGGTCCCTACACACAGCACATGACACTTTTACAGTGGGGCGAGGACAGGAGGGGCTTCATTTTGCTTCAAGGCCCCTCTATACAGGCTCAGAAAATGGCACGCATGTTGTTTTTCTCTGAACTGCCGGCACAGGGCTTTCTCTTCTGTGACGTCCAAGCTCTTTTTCTGAACTTAAATTCCTGGGAGAAATATTTTACAGGGAACACAACAACCGCTGCTAACAGTGACGGTGACGGTGACGGTGAAGATGGTAATGATAAGACCTGTGCAAGAAGAATTTGACCTCATTTTTTTTTTTTTTTTGGAGTTGTAGTCTCATGCTGTCTCCCCTGCTGGAGGGCAGTGGCACGCTCACAGCCACCCCAGTGTCAACCTGTTGGGCTCGGGCGAGCCTTCTGCCTCAGCCTTCCAAGTAGCCAGAACTACAGGCCCACGCTACCACACCTGGCTAATTTTTTATTTATTGTGGAGACAAGGTCTCGCCAAGGTGCCCGGGCTGGTCTCAAACTCGCGGGCTCAGGCAATCTATGCGCCCGGGCCTCCCAAAATGCTGGGATGACAGGCTGAGCCACCGAGCCTGGCCTAGGTCTCATTTTAAAGGCCAATGTGTGTGTTCTCACTGTCCCCATTTTACAGATGAGAAAACTGAAGCTCAGAGCTAGAAAGCGCATCACCAAGGTCATGCCACCCACAAAATACGAACCTCACTCCTGCAAGCAGGCGGCCACTAGAGGTAGGTCAATTGGTGGGCTGAGTCCACTCTCTCCTTTTCCACCTCGAGCCAGGATGCCGGGATGCCAGACCTGAGAGGAGTTTAGCCGTGCGACCAAGAGCTCCACCTCACCGACCCTGGGAAGGCACATGCGGTTCTCAGATATCGGCATTCTGATGGGAGTTTGCGTATTAAAGTAAACAGTTGGGGCACTTTGTTTGGTGTACAGAACGGACCACACGCAAGACGTAAAGAATTCAGATCAAGAAACACCCCCCACCCCAGCCCGTCAACCATCGCGACTTACGGCAGCCAAGGAAGCCCACATGGTTACCATGGAAACAGTGTGAAAGGTCTGAAATGAAGACTCTGTTGCAGCCTGAGGAAGGAAACAGCTTTGGAACTGGAGGAAGTGTGGAGCCAGAAAATACTTTATGCAACGTAGTGGACGATGCAAAATGTGAACCTTAGCCCTGTCTCGCCCTGATCGCCGTCAGAGCCCTTCACAGAGAGAGAGCCCAAGCCCCTCCAAAATCGGAAAGCAGCCAAGATGAATGATGTGACCATCCCCACACCAGCTGTGTTGCAGAACGCCCAGGGAAAGCCGTCGGAAATAAAGATCTCTGAGCCCCAACCCCTGGATGCTGGGGGCCGGGGGTTCGTTTGGTCCGTTTGCTCTGCAGCCGTCTAAGTCGTGCTCGAGCAGTCGGCGGATTAATTTTCCTCGTGAGCCAGGAATTAGAGCTCACAGATTTTTGGAGTTTTTATTGTTGTCGTTTTGTGGTGGTGGTGGTTGTTTTGAGACGTGGTCTCCCTCTGTTTCCCAGGCTGGCCTCAAATGCCTGGATTTCCAGGGATCCTCCCACTTCGGCTTCCTGAGTAGCTGGGACTACAGGTGCACCTCGCTGGGCTCCAGGGCC
Source organism: Carlito syrichta (assembly GCF_000164805.1). Taxonomy (NCBI): domain Eukaryota; kingdom Metazoa; phylum Chordata; class Mammalia; order Primates; family Tarsiidae; genus Carlito; species Carlito syrichta. The sequence continues at coordinate 116,126 of NW_007062055.1, forward strand.
ATCGGCAGGATGCAGGTAAGTCATGACCCTGATGAAGAACGCCCTAGGCCAAACGCCGCTCAGGTTTGCAGCTCTGGCTCCCAGGACCCTCCCCTGCCGCTCCACCCGGCAAAGCCCATGCAGCCACGGTTCTCCCACTGTACAGACGGGGAACTTAGTCTGGACACACACATGCTGCTCCCCCCACTCGCGTCCCGTACCACTCAACCCGTGGCAACAGCTAACAAAATGCCAGGTCCTGTGTTAAGCCTGCTGCACAGGCGAACTCGTTTAACCCTCACCACAACCCTGGGAAGTCGAGGCCGCTCGCATCCTCGCGGAGGAAACTGGAGTTCAGGGATGTGAAGCAGCTTGTCCGAGGACACAGAGCTGGTGCGTGAGGAAGGCCACCACGCAGTCTTACTCCAGAGCCCGAGTTCCGGAACGCGGTGATTCGTGCGCATTCACGCACTCCCTCCCTCATGGCTTTGCTCGCCCGTGTCATTTTGGGCTCCAGGATGGCGTGCGCGGCCCAGAGGCGGCGTGAGACCCACCGTGGACTGGAAGGACACACAGGAAATCTCTTCACCCGGCTCTTTAACGTCACTACTTTTGTGCCCTTGCGTGTGCAAAGACTCAGCCCTATTTTTATAAATATAAACAAATACCAATGTATTATTATTCAATTTAATATTATTTAATAAACTTAATTTTATAGATAAAAGCTGGCACATAATTCATACGAGAATAGAAAACGGGGCTGTATATCAAGTTTTTTTACTTGTAAGGGCATGTGGTCAAAATAGCTTAGACCCCACTGGTTAGAAGAACCTCTGTTTTGGGTAGAACGGAAGTGAGAATGACACCTGCCTCATGGGGTTGTTTGAGATGAAGCAGCGGGTGCAGAGGGGACACGCAGCCCAGTGCCGGGCTCTAGTACCAGTCCCTAGAGACCCAGAGGACACTGAGCACTGGACCCTGGCCCAGGAGTCCACTGGGACAGACTTGGAAACAGATGATGGCTGAGTGGAGGGGAGGCCTTGGCAGGGGTGGCTGTGGCCCACAGGGGATTCAGCCAGTCTTCCAAGAGGAGGAAGGCTCTGGGTGGAGCCGTGGCGGTGACCAGAGCTTCAGGTGACACAGGGGAGCCCATGGGTTGCAAGTCAAGCGAGCTGTGTGTCGCTGACTGAGCACCTGCTGTGTGGCCGGCACGGTTTTCGCCATTGGGGAGACAGCAGCGGACCAACTAGACCCAAGGCTCTGGCCTCCCGGGGCTGACAGCAGAGAGCAGGGTGGGCAGATAGGAAGGCTGAGAGCCCTGGAGTGGATGTTCCTAGCACGGGAGCACTGGGCCAGGACCCAGGCGGCGAAGGAGCCAGCCTCTGGAGGAGGGCCACAGCAGGAGGAGGGAACAGCTGGTGCAAAGGTCCGAGGAGGGAACGTGGGAGGCATGCACTCAGAAGCAGCAAGGAGGCCCGTGGGCCGGGACAGAGGGAGGGAGGGTGAGGCAGAGCGAGAGAGAGGGCCAGATGGTGCGGGCCTGGAACCCGTCACGAGGGTTTTGTCTCTGCCGCCGAGGAAGGTGGGAGCCACAGAGGGCGTGGAGCCAAGGAGGGAGGTGGCGTACCTTCCGGTTGGGTTGCCTGCCTTCTGGCTGCCTAAGAGGGGATCTTGGGGAAGGAAGATGACCCAGAGACTGTGGCGCTGATCCCGACAGAGGCTGCAGCTTGGACGGGGAGGTGGCAGGCCGTGGGCGGGGGGGTCCCCTCGCCCCGTCTCCCAGGGAGGCTCCTCCGGACTCGCCCCATCACCCCTCCCTGCTCCCCGGCTGGGCAGCCCTTGCTCAGGAAGTCCTGCCCGTTCCCCCACCCCCCGGGAAAGGCCCCGGCTAGCGGAAAGAGACGTTCAGAGTCCGCCAACCCTACAATTACCTGTAAGATGGATCCTTCGCCTGACAGGGTGCGGGAGGTGCGGAGCCTGTTATTACCAGGGCCTAATTACAGCGTCTCGGGCTGCAATGCTCCCTGCAAGAGAAATGCCAAGGGCCTGCAAAGCGGGGCTAATTGCTCCCTCCTCCTCCTTTCTTTCTGTCAGAGCGTTCACTCAGCAGGAATAATGGCACGTCTTCCCCCAAGGGGCTGAGACACAGGCTTTGCTCTTCTCCCAGGGCTGGAAGCCCAGCTCCCCGAGTCTGAAATTGCCAGCGGGCAGCTTGGACGCCGGCTTCGAGACCGGGCTGCCCTGGATGAGACTGTTCTCCCGGGGCCTCTCTCTCCCGGGGCCTGAAGGCTGGCCCGGGGCCTCCAGCCTGTCGAGTGTCCCGAGCTCGCAGACTTGAGCAAAGGACGTCAGACCTGGGCACCTCAGGGTCCGCGTCGGCTAAATGGCTCTGTCCTACCGTCCCATGGGCTGGTGGGGAAACGACTGCAGGCTGGCCCAGCCTTTACCGCGTGCAGGCACCAGGCCAGGGCCCCCAGCTGGCACCTGGATGCCGTGGAGTCTCCTGTGAGGAGTGGACTGCTGAGGACTACTGTGTGCGCCCCACACAAGGTCCAGGGAGTCTCTGCTGAGTGAGTGACCTTCTCCCGGCGACACCTCACAGTCCACCTAGAAAATGGAGAGTTATTGTTCCTCTTGCACGGATGAGAAAACTGAGGCCAGAGTGGGCAGTGCTTCTCCCGGGATTGCGGTCACAGGGTTTGGGGCGTGTGTGTGTGTGTGTGTGTGTGTGTGTGGTCACCAGAACCTGCAATCCTGGAAACAGGCTGTCAGCAACAGCCTCCTGCTGTGTGACTCTGGGAAAATCCCTCCTCCCTTGGGCCCTGGGCTCCCCCACTCATCTCCGAGTTTCCCGTAGACGGCGCTGGACGGGACCAGAATACTAATGCCGGCTGCCTGACGGGAAGGCCGTGTCCATCTTTCTTCCCACTGCCTGCCTCCTGGAGCAAGTGTCTTTGAAGCCGACCTGACTCCAGTTGCCGCCAGCGCTGGTCCACCTGCTTATTCACCAAGAGGACAGCGTGGCCACAGCCCAGGGCAGATGTGCCTGCAAATGCCACCGCCATTCCCCAGAAGTCACTGAGCTGACTTCGACTAAGACTTTCACGGACGGTGTGGGATGTTGGCTTTGGGGGCTGTTGCTTGTCGCTTCCCAGGCATTTTACCACATTTCGTCTGAGTGCAACAAGCGCATGTGTTTCAAGAAAAATCAGGCTAAAGGCAAGGCCTTTGTGGGTGTGGCAAAGACGAGAGGGGCAGGGCAGCTCCGACCAGCTCAGGACCACCTTGGGGGGCCCTCCGTGGGGTCCCTAGTGGCATCCAGCACCGAGAGGCTGCAGGCCCGCGAGCTGAAGCCTGGTCCGGTCAGTCTCTGCTCTCAAATCACAGCTCTCGCTGGCAGCACCTTCCCCTCCCTGGGCCTCAGCTCCCCCATCTGAAAGGGGAAAGGACTGGCCAGAGTAGCCCTCCTCTCTCGGCCTCTTCAGACCCCAGGCGGACGGCTCTGGGCCTGGGTCCCCACCAGTGCCACGGCTAAGTGAGATGTCGGCGGGCAGCAGCTCCATCAGGCTGATGGGCTAATGAGGGGGCCCTGACAGCCCTGAGGACCTGACATGTCTATTCTCAGGAAACGGCACATCTGGTTCCAGCCCAGCCTTCTCCACACCATCTGCCCGGCCTCCGCAAGGCCAGGAGTGTCTGCGCCTGACAGATCGCCCTTCTGATATCTGTATTACTGCTTTGAAAAGACGCCACGGGGCTCCTGACCCCCATCCCTTCCTGGAGAAAGGCTCCCCACAGGGCGTTCCGATGTCAGCCAGGTTAAGGATGTGACACCACTGGCAGTTCCTGGCCAGAAGTTCCCCCTGTCACTTGGATGTCTCCATAAATAATGCCCAGCTCTCTCCGAGAAGTCCCGCTCGGGCTGGGGAGTTTCAGGTTCTTGCATGACGTGCCGCTGTGTCCACGTTTCCTACCAGAGGTCAGCTCCTTGGACGGGTTTCAGGAAATAAGGATTTCCGGAAAAACCAGTCAATAAATAGATTCAAGTACCACGGACTGGACACACCCTCCGAGGCCTAAGGTCTAATTCATTACTCTCCCCCTTTTCCTGTAAAGACACCCCGAGAGAATGCACATGAGCTATCATTCATTCAGTCACCCATTCATTTATTCATCCCAAAGCGAATCTACTTTGTCTGGTCAGGAAAAAGCTTGATGTTTGTTACATTGAATCTGTAGATTGCCTTGGGTAAGATGGACATCTTGACAATCATTTTTCTCAGACCTGGAAGCAACAATACAGAAATTCATATGGAAACAAAAAGAGCCCTAATAGCCAAAACAATACTCAACAAAAGGAAGAAGGCGGGAGGTGTCACACTTCCAGACTTTAAACTTCGCCACAAGGCTACGGTATCCAAAACAGCCTGGTACTGGTATAAGAACAGACACATAGGCCCATGGAACAGGACAGAGATGACGAAAGCAAAAACCCGGTCTCTCAATCAGCTCATTTTCGGCAAAGCCACCTATAACAACCCCTGGGGAAAGGAGATTATATTTAGCAAATGGTGCTGGGAAAACTGGCTGACCACATCCAGAAGAATGAAACTGGACCCCTACCTGTCACCATATACAAAAATCAACTCTAAATGGATCAAAGACCTAAAAGTAAAGCCTCAAACTTTAAGAATCCTAGAGGAAAACGTAGGAAACACCCTTATGCACATGGAAGTAACCGGAAAAGCTAAGATAGATAAGTGGACCTCTCAAACTAAAAAGCTTTTGCGTAGCAAAGAAACCATCAAGAGAGTGGGGAGACAACCCACAGAATGGGGAAAAGACATTTGCAAGTTATGTATGTGGCAAAGGCCTCACATCCAGCATCTGCAAGGAACTCAGATGAGCTGAAAGGAAAACAAACAAACAATCCTATTAAAAACCGGGAAGGCAACCCCCTTGGGTCCCCTCCCACTTGGGAGTGTTTCTGTCTTCTCTATAGATCCTACTTTTTAAAAAAAGTGGGCAAAGGACACGAACAGATACTTGTCAAAAAAGAAGATATACAAACAGCCAACAGATACATGAAAAAATGTTCAAGCCGGGCTCGGTGGCTCAGCCTGTAATCCCGTGGTGACAGAGTGAGACTCCAACTCAAAAAAAAAAGAAAAAGAAAAAATGTTCAGTCTCACTAATCATCAGAGAAATGCAAACCAAAACCACAATGAGATACCGCCTAACTCCAGTACGGATGGCCACCATTAATACGTCACAAAACGACAGATGCTGGCGCGGGTGCAGAGCAAGGGGAATGCCTTATATCACTGGTGGCAGTGCAGACTGATTCAGCCCCTATGGACAGCTGTGTGGCAATTCCTAAAAGAACTAAAAATTGACCTTCCATACGATCCAGCAATCCCTCTCCTGGGAATATACCTGCAGGAACATAAACCATTCTACCAAAAAGACACCTGCACACACATGTTCATTGCTGCAGTCTTCACCATAGCAAAAGCATGGAACCAACCTTGCTGCCCATCAAAAGTGGACTGGATAAAGAAAATGTGGTACACATACCCGATGGAGTATTACACAGCCATAAAGAAGAACAAAATCATGGTATTCGCAGGAAGTTGGATGGAGTTGGAGACCATCGTACTTTGTGATCTATCACAGAAACAGAGAAGCGAATACTGCATGTTGTCACTCATAAGTGGGACCTGAACTCTGATCACATTAGCATCTGGGAGAGATTGCCAGTCGACGGACACTGCCAGGGCAAGGAGGAAGGGGTGGGGGTGCTTAGCATCCTAAAGGGTACCTGGCCCCAAACCAGGGGAAGTGAGGGCCAGCAGGAGGTCCAGGCTTCACCTGCGTGCAGCCTACTTGGGGAGCTAATCCTGACCACAAGGAGATACTACCTCACCCCCGTAAGGATGGCCCAAAGCAACGTGTGGCTCTTGCTTGGATCCGGATTCAAATAAGGCAGTTGTGAGAAAGCACCCTTGAGAGGGGCAGGGACAGCCGAACACAGACCAAGTCAGGAGAGCCTCAAGGAGTTGTCGTCAGTTTTGTTCGACGCCATGACGGCCTTGTGGTTCCTTTTAAAAAGTCCTTGTGTGTGAAGTCTGGGGTTTCCCTGAGAAGATTCCAGCTCCTCCCCCTCCACACACACGCCCGGGGACTTGAGGACAGCATAAGAGCGGCAGCATCGGATGGCGGTTGCTGCTGGGAGAGGAGCGGGAGGCTCGCGCCAACGTAGCGACTGGGCTGTGCTGGCTGATTCTGAGCCCGCTTTCAGTGTCGAGAATGATGATATTGAGTTGAAAGGAATGTCGGCTCCTGCCATGCCGGCTGTCAGCTAAGCCTCGTTCTGCTGGGTGTGAAAACTAACTGGCACCTTGTCTGTGCTTATTAAGTTTTGTTCCCCGGAACCTCTTCGTGGCGTCATCCCACAGCCCTCCGGGGGTGAGGGGCCGAGCCTCGGAGACACGCCGCAACGGTCGCGGGGCCGGAACTGCGGCCGCCGGGGTGTCCAAGGCACATTCCATGTCCCTGCGACATGGGTCCCGAGCTTGCCTGCGGGAGGTCAGGACTGCACATGAACACGAATCACAAAACACGTAAGACCGTAGACTGTGGTTTGCAATTATCGTATATAGTGTATCATTTCATATAACTATGTGTTCTAATTACCGACACATGATCATGTCACATATTCTGTTATACACACTAGGGTATGCGGCACTATAACATATAATAAATGTAACAGGTGATTGACTCTCTGTGATATTTTAGGCAGAAGGAATGTAATGCACACTGTGTTACAGCAGCTGTAATTATGCTTGGATGCCGTGACCTTAGGGCGATGTGTCCAGCCTTTTAACTTGCAGCTGGTCCTCCCAGTACCTCCTTCCCCTTCCTGCTTTACTTCTGACAGGGAGGAACTGTTCTGTCACCCAGGCCACCGTGCGCTGCTATGTAAGGGGGTCTATACCCCGTGCGTCCAAAGCAGCAGGCAAGGCAGTCGGCGCGGTCTAAGCCCTGGCTCACCGCGGCATCCAGCGGTGGGCAGACACAGCCTGAGTCTCACACACACGTGCGCCCCTCGGGCTCTCGGCCAGCGGAGGGCCCAAGGCCCGCTCCTCGTCCTCAGAGGCCCACGGGGAGGAGTTGTGTCTCCAGGTGCTCTGAGGTCGGGGCGTGTACCCACAGACTCCCACTCATCCCTTTTCCCTCGGTCACTCAGGCACTCGGCTGTTCTACTCGCATCCGTCAGTGTGGCGACTGTCTGTGCGCAGTCCCAGCGAGACGGAAGGACAGGCAGGCCCCGGCGCTCCTGGTGTCTGCTTGTGTAAAGGGAGAGGCAAACTCGAAGCAAACTCTTAAATAATCACAGATGGGGTAGCAAAACGGAAAGGAGGGAAAGCCAGAGGCTGCCGGGGTGGGGAGGGCGGGAGGCTCGCAGGAGCCGGTGGCCAGGAAAGCCTCTCTGAGCAGGCGGCCTGTGAAGAGCCGGGGAGGAGCAGCCCGGGCCAGAGAAGAAAGAGCAAGTGCAAAGGTCCTGAGGCAGAACAAGCCCAACATGTGCAAGGACCCCAGAGGCCGGCGTGGCTGGATCTGAGCTCGGGGAGAAGGATGGGAACGGGGCGATGGGGCTGCGGCCCGGGAGGGAAACGGCCAGCAAGGACTCTGGTTCTGCGCCTCGCTCTTTCCTGTGCTGCGCCTCCGTTTCCTCAGCCAAGGCTCGAGTCCTGAGGCTACACAGATGGCATCTGTGGTCCTCGGGGGCCGCTCGAGGGGCTTCTCACCGAGTGGGATGGAATCCCCTCTGCCGGGAAGAGACAGGACCCAGAGGCCTCCGAGGAGTCCGGCTCGCTGCCTCCCACGCCCCAGCAAGTGTCCGACGTCCCTCCACCTCCTCCGGCCGCGCCCAGCCCTGGGTTCCCCCCCGCCCTGGGCGTGTTTTCCCTCCATCCTGGGAGCCCTCCCTGGACAGCTCCAGGGGAAGAAGCGTCTTCCTCACGCTGAAGTGGAGGCTGCTTGGCGTGCTTCGCCCAGTCCAGTCTCCTGTCGCTGGTTCTGTCCCACCGTCCTCCACGTCTGGTGTTGCCGCCGTCCCACGTTGACGCGTACCGACAGGCCCGTGGCAGCTTCCAATCAAGAAGCTACTTGTGTGTCTGGGTCGCGTTAACTAAGATCAAATGCCCAGAAGAGCGGAGGTGACCTTCACTGGCCTGTGTTCCTCGAACTTTCCAAATCCCGGGCTTAGCTCCAGGCTCTGTCCAGGAAACGGCCAGGAGTGTCCAGAGGAGGCGGTCAGGGCCGTGTGGGAGTTGAAGAGTCCATCCAGCAAGGAGTCACTGAAGTCGTCAGGCCGGCTCAGCGCGGAGAAGGGGACCCTTTAGAGCCCCGGTGCCGGTCTCTAATTTCCACCAGGACCAAAAGAACAGGCAAGAGACCTCGATGCGCTTTTGAAAGACATGGAAGCCGGGCTCAGTGGCTCAGCCCGTCATCCCGCGCCTTTGGGAGGCTGAGGTGAGTGGATGGCCTGAGCCCACGGGTTCGAGACCCGCCTGAGCGGGTGAGACCTCATCTCTACAATAAATCAAAAAATCATCCAGGCGTGGTAGCGCGCGCCTGTAATTCCGGCTACTCGGAAGGCGGAGGCGGAAGGATCGCCGGAGCCCATCAGGTCGAGGCTGCGGGGGCCGGGAGCGGCCACTGCACTCCAGTCTGGGAGACCGAGCGAGACTCCAACTCAAAAAAAAAAAAAGAAAAGAAAGACAGAAAGTGGGTGAAAGTAGGTTCAGCAGGCCGGAGGAACTGCAACCCCAAGTGCACGTGGAGGGGGGCACCCAAGAGGACCGATCCCTCCCAGACCCCAACCTCAGGTCTTGGGAGCCTCAGATCCAGCAGAGGGTGGGAACAGGGAATGGAGAGAAGCCGACGGTCTCGGCTCCAGAATGGTTCATCTTGCCCCCCCCGCAAGAGATCCTGGCAGCCAGGTGCCCACCTTGCCCACCTCTCCCACTGCCACCCCCAGCCCCATCCAGGCAGAAGTCGAGACACTGATTCCTTGGGATGGTGACAGGAAGGGCCCAGGTCTGAGGGGGCAGCCCAGAGGGCCTTGGAAAGAGGGGCTTGATTAAAGCTCAGCCCAAAGACGGTCAGACTCTTGTCCCGTTTGCACGCTCTCCACCGACACCAGCAGGGCAGCTTCCAAGTAGAAAACGGAAACAGCCTTCTCTGGGGAAATGGAACAGCCTCAGAGAAAACCCTTCCTCATACTGATACTTGGGAGACCCCCGAGAAGATAGCCCCTTGAGAGGAAAGTCACCAGAGGACAAGGCCCACCCAAACCTCACGTCTTCCAGGCTACTTTGGAGTACCTTGCTCTCAAATGGAGTGGATGGCAATGACCCCCGACGGGAAACAGAGAGACCAGGCCACAGAGGATCGAAGTGACTCATAAGGGCTTTCATTTACTAAGTGCACCCTGGGCACCAAGCGTGGTCATGAGTGTTTTGCATGGATTACGTGACTGAATTCTCACAACCGTATGAGGTCAGTATTATCACGAATCCACTTTACAGAAAGGTTAAGGAACATTCCGAGATCACACAGCAAGTTCAAGGCATGTGTTGGACTTGACCTCAGCCTGTCTGTTCTTTCTCCCTAGGTTCACCACATAGCCTGTGGACTCCATGAGATGGTTTCCTGGGAAGCTACTATTATATCATATCATATATGACATCATTATTCTATGATGGCTGTTTGGAGCATAGACACACAGGAGGAGGAGTTTCTAATCTGAGGTTCCCCTGACACAGACCAAACTATCCCAGAGCAAAGTGCATGGCTGAACCTGCTGGGTTTTTTAAAAAATATTGTTAGGGCTCTATTTGGTGGGGCAGAGAGGTAAAAAGAGAAACACAACCCAGAAAAGCCTGCTAAAAAACAAGCAGGGCTTTTGTCTGTCTCAATAGGGAGGGAGACCAAGTTGGGCTCTACCAAAGGGGAGGAAACTGAAAAAACACTCACATTTCGGATGCCATCCTGACATCTGAGCCGGAGACGCAAGCGTGAATGGGAAGTGAGTCCAGACTCCATTCGTTATAACCAGAAAGCTCCATCTGTGAAACTGTGTCAACACGGGGATGCTCAGTTGTAATGCCCACGAGGAGACTGGTGGAAGCAACACACACACACACACACATATATATACATATATATATATACACTTTGAAAGAGAATACCTACCATCCTATGTCTGGAGTTATTTCAGCAAATCATTTTGCATATAAAAGATCTACCACACAACCCAAAATACCTGAGCATATTAAGAGATAAGACCACATGAATAAAATCAGAAAAATCAACAGGCAACAGAAATAAACACACAGAAGCTCTAGATATTGGGATTATCAGGAACAGGTTTTAAAATTGCTATGTTTCTGGGTTCCAGGAGATAATGGAAAAGATTGATCATTTTATCAGAGAACTGGAAACTATATTTTTAGAAAAGAATAGCAGATTTGTACCAAATAGAAGTAAATGTTGCAATTTCAAGATATAATCACTGAAATTAAAATATAAGGGATGGGTTAACAGCAAATTAGACACAGTTGAAGAGAGAATTAAGTTAGATGATAGATTAAAATATCCAAAATGAAGCATAGTGAGATAAAACTGCAAGAGGAAAACAAATGAGAGAATAAAAGATATCGAGAACACAATAAAAAGGTCTGGCCTACATTTTACTGGAATTCAGAAAGAGATATAAGAGAAAGGGCCAATATATGAAGATAAAATGGCTGTGAATTTTCCAAAAGTCATGAAAAAAACCAATCCACAGATGCAAAAATCCCAACAAACCCCAAGCGGAGTTTTTTTGTTTAAAAGTCTACATAAATATTTCAAAGCAAAACTGTAGAAAACCAAAGAGAAAGCCTTAAAAGCAGACAGAAGTACAGAAAAGATCACCTTAAACAAAGCAACAATAGAGTGAGTGATAACTTTTCAACAAGAAATACAAAGGACAGAAGGCAAAACAGTAATAATATCAATGAGCCAAAGAAAATAACTACCAGCCTAGGAACAAATCTATTCCAGGAATAAAGATGAATAAAGACATGCTCAGACACATTGTAAAAATTACAGAATTGTCACTAGCAGACATGAAATAAATACTAGGATCTTATTTAAGCAGAAGTAAGATAATTTCAGACGAAACCTCATAAATTCAATTTTTAAAATGAAGACAGTAATACAAACAGTATCTTGGTGTGGAACATGTAAGACTTCCAACTATGGCAATGTGGGGATGTTAGCAAATCCTGTGCTCAAAAAGCTGCATAAAACTGACAAAACAACTATTTAGGCATTCTGAAAATTGAGCACAGGCATACAACAATCTGAGATGCTTTTATGCTTAAAAAGCTGCTGAGATTCAGATAATAACAGTGGAAGACTGGGGCCTTTGTGCCTAGGGCTGTTCTTAATCTCCCCACCCCACTAGTTGGCACAGAGGTTCTTCCAGGGTGGAGCAGGCCAAGAGAACCAGAAATTGCGCTGCCTTGGTTAAAGGTGGCTCATTCAGCTTGGAACAGCGGGGGGTGCCCACTTGGTGGAAGTGATGATCCCAGAACTGGGAAGCAGACAGGGCCAATGGCTATGTCATCTGGAGTTGTGGATGTAGTTGGGGCAAAGATATTCCTGGCTGAGGCTACAGGTGTGAAACAAAGAATGGAGAAGGTGCAAGTTATTCACACGCTCCCGGCCGGGCCCGAGTCTGTGTGCAGTTGTATAATAGACATGACAGTGCCTAGAAGAACGTGCAAACCAAGGAAGGCTTGAAAACGTCCTGAACGTTAAATGCACTCTCTCTTACACACACATACGTCGGCAGCAGACAGACGCCATATTGGCTCAGGGTGTTTAAGCACAACCTTTCTTCAATCGTTTTCAGCTACCCAGACACAGGGATGACCCCTAGGAAGTCAGGCTAGGTAAGAATAAAGAGCAAAAACAAGAATAAGAAACTAGACAGAGGCACCAGCAGCCACACTGTGTGAGGAAAGCAGATTTCAGTTTTTGCCAGGCAAGGTACAAAACAAACATGCAAGCAAACAGAATGTCAACAGCTGTCAGGGTGGAAAAGTCAGAATCCAGAGTTACTATAATATATTATTGAAGGTGTTCAATTTTCAAGAAAATTGCAAAACATGAAAAGAAATAGTAAAGTGTGGCCCATACTTAGGAAAAAGACTCTCGGTAGAAACTGTTACTAAGTGTCCCCAGATGTGTGGATTGAGCAGAAGACTGTGTCAAAGAAACTATCATAAATATGTCCAAATAACTAAAGAAATAATGTTTTTTTAAAACCAAAGGAAAGTATGACAACAATGAATCAACAAAAGAGATTGCCGATTAAGAAATACAAACTGTAAAAAAGAACCAAAGTGAAATTCTGGAGTTGAAAAGTAACTAACTGAAGCGAAAAAAAAATTAGTAGAAGAGTTCAATAGCAGATATGAGATAGCAGAAGAAAGAATTCATAAACTTAAAGAAAGACAATCGAAATCATCCAATCTGAAGAACTGAGAGTAAAACAAGGTTGAAGAAAATTAAAGACCTGTGGTACAATATCTAGTACATGTGTAAATGAGATTCCCCAAAAATGCAGAGAGAGAAAAAAAGGCAGAAAAATTTTTTAAAGATATATTGGCCAAAACTTCCTAAATTTAAAAATATACATCCAGGAATCTCAACAAATCCCAAGCTGGACACATGCAAAAAAATCCACACATAGACACATCATAGCAAAACTGTTGAAAGCTAAGGAGAAAGTTTAAAAGTAGAGAGAGAAAATAGACTCATATACAGGGGAGCAACAATGCAATCACTGCTTGACTTCTCATCAGAAACAGTAGATATTGTCTGGGCACAATGGTTCACACCTATAATCCCAGCACTTTGGGAGATCAAGGCAAGATGATTGCTTGAGCCCAGGAGTTCAAGACCAGCCTGGGCAACATAGTAAGACCTTGTCACTACAGAAAATCAAAAAAATTAGCCAGATGTGGTGGTGCACACCTGTACTTCCAGATGCTTGGGAGGCTGAGGTGTAAGGCTTACCTGGACTCAGAAGGTCGAGGCTGTTGTGAGGCATGATCATGCCTACTTCACTCCAGCCTGAATGACAGTTAGACTCTGACTCAAAAAAAAAAGAGAGAAACAATGGAAATCATAAGTCATGAGTTGTCCCATTCCAATGATGAAAGGAAAAAGCCACCAATCAAAATTGCTATACCCATCAAGAACATCCTCCAAAAATTAATACAAAATAAAAACCATTATTCAGCAATGGCCTCCTTAGAAGAAGTTCTATAAAAAGTCTTTCAATAGCCAGATGTGGTAGCGCGCACCTGTAGTTCCAGCTACTCGGAAGGCCGAGGCGGAAGGATCGCCGGAGCCCAGCAGGTCGAGGCTGCGGTGGCCGGGAGCGGCCACTGCACTCCAGTCTGGGTGACAGAGTGAGACTCCAACTCAAAAAAAAAAAAAAAAAAAAGAAGCCTTCTAAGCTGAAGGAAAATAACTCAGAGACCACAGCAATAAGACAAATATTGCAATAAATCAAGTCACATAAATGTTTTGGTTTCTAGTGAATATAAAATCATGCTACACTGCCATAGGCTATGAAGTATGCAATAGTACTATGTCTTTAAAAAGTAGATATCTTAATTTTAAACACTTTGCTGCTAAAACAAAAATATTCATGATTAGCCAAGGCTTCGGTGAGTTGTCATCTTTTTGCAGGTGAGAGTCTTCCTCAGTGTTGATGGCTACTGACTGCCCATGGTAGTGGTTGCTAAAGGTTGGGAATGTCATGGCATTAGCTTAAACAAGACAACAGTAGCAAAGTTTGCTACGCTGATTGACGCGTTCTTTCAGGAGCGACTTCTCTGTAGCATGCAATCCTGTTTGATGACATTTGACCCACAGCAGAACTGTTTTCCAGACTGGAATCCATCCTCTCAAACCCTGCTGCTGCTTTTTCAACCAAGTTTATTTAATATTCTAAATCCTTGGCGGTCATTTCAACAATGTTCACAGCAAATTCACCAGGAGCAGATTCCATTTTAAGAAGCCATGTTCTTTGCTCATGATAAAAAGAAACTCCTCATCCATTCAAATTTTATCGTGAGATTGCAGCAATTCAGTCACATCTTCAGGCTCTGCTTTTAATTCTAACTTTCTAGCTATTTTTATCACATCTGTAGTTACTTCCTTCACTGAAGTCTTGAATCTCTCAAAGTCATCCATGAAGGCATCAAAGGAATCACTATCTACAGCAACTATAGTCTTATAAAACGTATTACTTAAATAATAAGACTTAAAAGTCAAAATTGCTTCTTGATCCATGGGCTACGAATGGATGTTGTATCAGCAGGCATGAAAGCAATATTAATCTTCTTGCACATCTCAATCAGAGTTCCTGGGTGACAGGTACATTGTCAATGAGCAGTAATATCTGAAAGGAGTCTTTTTTCCTGAGCAGTAGGTCTCAACAGTGGACGTAAAATATTCAGAACACAATGCTGTAAGCCGATGTGCTGCCCTCCGGGCTTAGCTGTTCCATTTCTACAGACAGAGTAGATTTAGCATAAGAGTAAACTTAACATAATAGTATGCTTGTCATAGTAATAATTAAGGGCCCTAGGATTTTTTTTAAATGGTGAGCTAGCATTGCCTTCAACTTAAAGTCACCCACAGCATTAGCCTCTAACAAGAAAGTCAGCCTGTCCTTTGAACCCAGGCATTAACTGCTCCTCTCTTGTGATGAAAGTCCTAGTTGGCATATTCTATCAATAGGAGGCCGTTTTATCTACATGGAAAATCTGTAGTTCCATGTAGCCACCATCGTCTGTTATCCTCGATGGATCTTCTGGACAACTTGCTGCAGCTCCTCCATCCGCACCTGCTGCTTCACCTTGTACTTTGTGTTATGGAGTCAGCTGCAACTTTTAAATGTCACGGACCAACCTCTCTAGCTTCCAGCTTTTCTTCTGTGGCTTCCCTCACCTCTCTCAGCCTTCACAGAATTGAAGAGAGTTAGGACCTTGCTCTGGATTAGGCTTTGGCTTAAGGGAATGTTGTGGTTGGTTTGATCACCAGACCACTCAGACTTTCTCCATATCCGCAATGAGACTGCTCTTCTTATCGTTTGTGTACTCACTGAAGTAGCACTTTCAATTTCCTTCCAGAACTGTTATTTTGCATTCACAACTTGGCTAACTATTTGGCACATGAGGCCTAGCCACTGGCCTGTTTCAACTTTTGACATGCCATCCTCACAAAGCTTAACCATTTCTAGCTATTGAATTAAAGTGAGAGGTGTATGACTCTTCTTTTCACTTGAACACTTAAAGGCCATAGCAGGGGCATTAATGGGCCTAATTTCAATACTGTTGTGTCTCAACGTGGAAGGCCAGAGGAGAGGGAGAAACACTGGGGAAAGGCTGGCATAGAGGGATAGGGCATCAGACGTTTATCTATTAAGTTCACCATCTTTTATGGGCACAATCTGTGATACCCCAAAACAATTACAGCAGTAACACCATAGATCACTGATCACAGGTTACTGTAAAAGATGTAATAATGGAACGGTTTGAAATATTGTGAGAATGACCAGAATGTGACACAGAGACACAAAGTGAGGACATGCTGTGGGGAAAAAAATGGCACCAATGACTTGATCAACATAGGATTGCCACAAAATTTTAATTTACCAAAAATGCAGTATCCATGAAGCACAATAAAGTGGAGTGCAATAAAACAAAGTATGCCTATACAAAAATTAATGTCAAAACCATAAACTTATCTGTCATTTCTTCTTTTAACATTTTAAAAATATATATTACATAAAGCAATAATTACAGCACTATTTTTTGCTTTAAAACATATGTAAATGTAATAGACATTAAAATATTAACACAAAGCAGGAAGGTGGAAATAGAGCTATACCAGAACAAAGTTTTTATATTTTACTAGCATTAAGTTAGTATTAATTTGAAGTAGATGGTGATAAGTTGAGATGCATGCTTAAATTCCTAGAGTCATCATCAAGAAAACGCTCAGAAATAGAGAAAAACCAACAGAGAAATTAAAATGGTACATGAAATAATCTTTACTAAACACAAAGAAAAGCAGTCAAGGAAAAACAGAAAAAAATTAGAGGAGACATAGAAAACAATAGCAAAATGGCAAAAGTAGGTCCAGCTATATGAATAATTACATTAAATAAAGGATTTAAACACCCAGATCTAAAGGTAGAGATTGCCAGATTGGATTTTAAAAGTGAGATATAACTAGAGACTGCCTACCGTAAACAAATTTTAGAGATGATTACACAAATTGATTGAAAGCAAAAGGATGGGAAAATATTCATTCTACACAAGTAATATAAAAAAAAGCTACTGTGGCCATTAATATCAGACAAAATAGACTTTAAGCCAAGAAGTATTTCTAGAGATAAAATGTCAGCATGATAAAATAAACTACACCAGAAGGATATAACAATTACAAATGTGTAGACACCTAATAAGAGCCTTAAAATTCATGAGGCAAAACTGAGCCTTAAAATTCATGAGGCAAAACTGACCAAATTGAAAGGAAAAACAGACAAATCAGCAGTCATGGTTGAAGATAAAACTTATTACTAGAGACAAAGAAAGATCGGAAGGATGTGACAATTATATTTTCTTCTAGCAATAGAGCCCTAAAATAAACAAAGCAAAACTGACAGAAATGAAGGAAAACAGGTAATGCAACAATAGTAGCCGGACTTAAAAATGTCATTTTCAATCATGGATAGAACAGCTAGGAAGAAAACTCACAAGAAAACAGAAGACAGGAAGAATACACTAACCCAACTGGATCCAACAGACATCTATAGAACACTCCAGCCAACAACAGCAGACTGTATATTGTTCTCACACATGGAAACTTTTCCAGGATAAACCTTGTATTAGGTCACAGAACACCCAATCCTCAATACATTTTAAAAATTGAAATTCTGTATATTCTAAATATGTGCTGTAACCACAAAGAAATTAAATTAAAAATCAACAGAAAGAAATCAGAGAAAACCCCACTATTTCAAAATAAAGTAACAACACACTTGTGAGTAACCCATGGACCAAAAAAGAAATAACAAAAAGTTGAAAAATATTTGAGCATAATTTTTCAAAATATCAAAATGTAGGATGCAGATACACCAGTGTGTAGGAGGACATTTAAATTTTTAAGAGCTATATCAGAAAAAAAAGAAAGGTCTCAAATCAGTAACCAAAGTTTCTGTCTTAAGAAACTAAAAAAAAAAAAGATCATGCTAAATTCCAAGGAAGCAGAAGGAAGGAAATAATAAAGATTAGAAGAGAAATCAACTGTTAAAAATAAACAAATATATGAAACCAAAGTTTGGTTCTTTGAAAATATTACATTGACAAACCATCAGCTAGACTGACCAGGAAGAAAAGATAGAAAGTACAAATTACTAGCTGGGCACGAGGGCTCACAACTGCAATCCTAGCATTTTGGGAGGGAACCAGGAGGATTGCTTGAGCCCAGGAGTTCGAGACCAGTTTAGGCAACATAGCAAAACTTTGTCTGCCCAACAAAAATGTAAAACTCCGCTGGGGTGGATGAGACAGGGGGATCACCTGAGCCCAGGAGGTCAAGGCTGCGGTGAGCCATGATGGTTCCAGAACACTCCAGCCTGGGCAGCAGACCCCCACCCCCCAAAAACGTAAAGGAAAGAAAAACCAAGAAGACACAGATTGCCAAAATTGGGAATGAAAGAGTACACGACGCACCTGAAATAATTAAACGGATTATAAGGAAATATCATAAACAACTTTATGCCAACAAATTGGACAACTTAGAGGAAACAGACAAATTACCAACAGACTCAAAATACCAAAAAGAATTCAGAAAAGCCAGAAGACGGGAATAACCTATAACAAGTAAGGAAATTAAATTAAGAATGAAAACCCTCACACAGGAGGACAGGACAGAGTAGACGCTATGGGGTTAGGCCGC
Organism: Carlito syrichta; assembly: GCF_000164805.1. Lineage (NCBI taxonomy): Eukaryota > Metazoa > Chordata > Mammalia > Primates > Tarsiidae > Carlito > Carlito syrichta. The sequence goes on from NW_007062055.1 coordinate 134,210, forward strand.
TACATGTTGGAACAGAAGTCAACCCGTCTGATGCCAGGTGAGGGGAAGGCAAAGCTGCCGACACCAGGAGGCTTCACCCTTTCCCTCCCGAGAACTGGAGACAAAGGAAACACTGAACGCGGTGAGGGAAGCGCGACGTCTTGGGTGAGATGAGCGTCCTCCAGATGGCGGCTGGTTTCTCCCCAGCACCCACAGAGACCAAGGGAGCGGCCCGACGTTTTCCAAATGCGGACGGACACAAGGGAGCTCTGAAGAGGCCTCAGGCCCGGCGACGTCGCTCTTGAGACACGAGGGGCGACCACGACGCTCTCAGACGAGAGGACGCTGCGAGCAGGCGCGACCGGCGGCCTCGCCCCAAGGAGCCGCTACAGGACGTCCGGCCGAGAGACAGACAGGTCGGAGGGGCCTGGGGAGCGTCAGGAAGCAGAACGGAAAGTGCAGCAGCCGGCGTCAACCCGGTGGCGCTCCTTCCCCGCGAGTGTCCACAGACCGGTTGGCGGCGGAAGCGGAGCCCTTGTCAACACGTGTAGAGCTGTCTGGAATATCTGGGGTCGCCACGTCACGATGAAGGAGGACAAAGACACGCGAAGGGCGGCTGGCGTCCCCACGCCCCTCGAGCCGCGAGCGCGGACGCCAG